>NC_137234.1:9058867-9098867 GCF_949987685.1 Ammodytes marinus
AGATGCGCCTCTAGTGATTCTTCCTGCTTGGCTGTTGAATGGGCCTGAACTACAGGTGTGTAAAGATTTCTCAGAAACCAACCCATTGAGCAATGCAAGGAAGTAAGGAGGAGGAAATAGGTCTAATAAGAGAAAAACAATATATTGCATCATTGACAAGTCGTCACAAGCACATGCCACGTTCACATACAACACATTGGGTGTGCTTTTCATTTGCCCAACTTTATAGAGTCTCATGTTCAACAACAACAACAACAACAACAACAACAGTAGAGTGTTATGTTTCCAGGTCAGGGCTCGTCTCCTGCATATACAGTATGTTTCAGTATGCAACACAAACAGAATCAGACAAAAGCTGAGATGAGAAGGGTTGTTTGCTGGTTAGATCATTTTGAAGTCATATCAACTCTCAGATTTTGTGTCAAAACATGTTAGGTCAGTGTTCTATTGTAATATTTATTTAGTGGCTTTTGAGATGTGACAGGTTTTTAAATTTTGCCTCATCACCGTCTGTATTTATTCTTAAACATTTTAAGATTAGGCTTATATGCTTCTATGTGGGAGATAAATAAATGTTAAATGCAACAATTGTACAAATGAAATACTTTTTAATATAATCATATCAAATTTCGTTTTTGGTGTAAATACATTTAAAGTGGAACTCAATTGGGACATGCATGAAATCTGATCAATTATCTCGGGTGATGTCACTTGAAAATGAGCAAAATCTGAAGGTGTGGAGAAATGACCTCAGTAATCCAGTCCTCATCTCTGCTCGAGGCTAGCAGGTTGTGCTAACTTTAGCCGCTACTAGCATAACACAGGTTACAATAGCTTAGAATCATCATGGAAAAAATTGTGTCACGTCGGGCCCTGCCAGCATGTTTGTTTTTTGAAACACCAACCTTGTAAAATCCAATTTAGCCTTGTCATTATTGATTTTCTTTACATAAATATTATTTTTTTAAATATTTGTTTTGTGTTTCAAACTGCAAAATTGAAATATATAGTTTCAGGAGAAAAAGACTCGAACTCGGATATACTGTACATAACAGTAGATTGTAAACAGTAAACCCCTTATCAAATTATGTCAAGGCCGCCTGATGTGATATTGCTCTTTTTTTTGTAATTTTAACTGTGCTGTGCAATTAAGTTAACTAGAGCAAGCAACAATGTTGTGTCACTGACCTCAGTAACTTTCTCATGTGAGTTGAACTCATATCAAGGTTTTCAGATAGAAACATTAAAACACAAAATGTAACAAAATTAATCAACACAAACACACACACAGTCGCTGATGCATATGTAATGTTAGTGACTCTGACCCCACGTACATACACAGTGAGCGATGCCTCTCAGAGCAAACACTCTCGATTGTCCAAGCATCTCGCTCCTCGACACTTAACTCTGCGCTTGTTTGAGAGTCCACTGAATAATCTTGACCTCCTCGGTTCACGAAAGACGCACGAGAGCTAGACATATGATGTCATGTGGGTTCAGAGGGCAGGATTGTGTTGCCTACACAGCCAGACTGCCTGTGGCCTTCCAACAAACCCCATACTTTATTCACGCTGACCCCTTGGTCCAGTTACAGGACGGTAAGAGAAACAAAGGAGCTCAAGCCAGAAACACAAAATAGATCATGTTCTGCTCAACTGTCGAGATACATTTTGTTACTGGGTTTAGTTGAAAAATAAATGACGATGTCCATAGCCTTCTTTTGTGACATCTCCATCTATATGACTTTACCCGTCTATTTTCATGGCAAATCTTTTTTCGTCCCGAATGAAAGTAAAAGCTATTTTGTGAGGAGTTATAAAAAAATAGCTTGACTGTTGGACGGTCGAAGGCCACATAACAACTGAGATGGGAAATGGGAAAAAAATTCCCATTTAAAAGGCACAATGTGTAATTAAGGAGTATTTTGGCATCATCTAGTGGTGAAAGTTCAAGATTGCAACGCTCCTTGTCTAACCATCCCGTTGTGAGAATTTACAGAAGCTACAGTGGCCTTCAAGGTAAAGATGTTAGTTACTAAAGATGGAATCATCCACCACTACCTCACGTATTTCCATGATATCAATCCATGAGGTGAAGATGTATGTAGTTATTAATTCTACACTACTTATTCTTCGTCTTCCAACAGTTGAATTCCAGTGGATATAAGGCCGTTCATTTTATGTTCCATTTCTACCAAGTATGTTGAGAACAACGCCAATTCTCTTTACACACTGCTCCTTTCAAGTAGGGCTATGTTGTTTGCTGAAAAAAACTGAAACTGAAACTAAGAGACAAGCTGAGAGAGACAAGATGATACAAAATGAAATGTTAAGTTAAAAAAAAACTTTAAAGCAAAAGAAAGAGAGAGACTCTAATGAAGAAGAGAGGACTGTAGAGAAATCTTGACAGCGACACAGAGAGACACACAAGAGGCAGCGATATAGGAGGAGGAGGGTGTGTCTCTCCCAGGACAAAGTAGCATTGTCCTCCGAGCCCTGCACACGTCAACAATGACTTTGAGTGACAGACGGCTCCCAAAAAACCTCAGGTTCCGCAATGGCGCCTTTGTTTCCTCGGCTCACATTGTGGTGGACAAAGAGTGCACTGCAACTGGCAGTGTGGGGGGAGGCTACTTTGAGAGTATAGTATTACAGCCACTTCAACCTGGGAAAAAAAAACTTGCGAAAAGTTACACTGATTGGGTTGTTTGATGCAGCACTGAGATTTTCTGAAGGTGACTGAGTTAGACAAGCAGAAAAAAATTAAGTAAAACAGATACTTAATGTTGTACATTTTGCAAGATGTGGCCTAGACTGGAGTGATGGGATGTTATAAAAACATTTACTCAAGTCCTACTTAAGAACAAATTAAAGGTACTGGAACCTTAAACATGATGGAGTAGAACTTTACTTTTACTCCGTTACATTTCACACACAGATAATGCACTTTTTACTCACCTAAATGTAAGTGATTTTGATGGATGAAGTGTTCCTTTAGCGTTTGAGAAATTCACACATAGTTGACTAAATATATATATATATATAAATGCATTACTACCAAAAGTATCAATTTTAGATAGTAAAAAGCATTTAATATTATGTAAGATATGAAAAACAAGGAATGTTCAGCTGTGTTTATAATGAACACAGTGTGACAGCTACCTGGCAAAACGTCTGGATATGGATGTCTGTCTGCAAGAATTGTCAACGCTTACAATTTATTGGTGACTTGACAAGACTTGATTCTCCAAGATCAGCTTGACAAAGTCTCTGTTCACACATGATCAACCTACACCGCTGTTTCCTGTGGCCTCCGCTAAGCGCTGAGTGAACGTGCACTGATTTGATTGATATTTCTGACTCTCCTTATGTTGCACCTATTAGGGCAAAACCTTTATAGTTCTTAATAGTACATGACGCACTTTGGCCTTTAAAACTATAGAGCATCTGAGACCAAACAATCATATTCAAGAATTTCTATTTCTGGCCCAACTTCATCCACTTCCAAGTTGAATGGAGTAGGGGAAATGTATGTAGTGAGTGCAAGCTATACCGGCAGTATGAAGAGCAACTTTATTTTCGTACCAGCACATTTCGGCTCGTGGGCTGAATCAGAGTCATCATTAAACACATTAAGAGAACATTTAAATGAGATACTGTAGATAGGAGGGAAATCATTTTAGAAAGATTAAAAATAGACACTGGAAAATTGATATGATTACGTAAATAGATCAGCTGATCAACATTATAAAATGTGTTATACCACAATTCAGATAACCATAATTATATATTACTTAACAAAACTACAAACTCAGTCTTGATTTGTTTTGCGCATTATGCTTTTTGTTTTTGCAGCTAACCACGTGATTCCTTGTTACATCATTGTGATGACAGTTGACTTGCTCATAGTCACGGTTTAAAGACCTTGCATAATGCAAGTCATGAAAGTGTAGTCACCCTCACAGAGAGGGTCGTCCAGCCTGTGAGGGTACAAATTTGTAGCAACCATCTGTTAAAGTATGTGAATGTGTGTGTGTGTGTGTGTGTGTGTGTGTGTGTGTGTGTGTGTGTGTGTGTGTGTGTGTGTGTGTGTGTGTGTGTGTGTGTGTGTTTGTGTGTGTGTGTGTGTGTGTCACTATGTGCATGAGCGAAACCACCAAAAGATGCATGTTTTTACTTGGGCAGCAAGTTGGTTGCACCAGAGCTCATCCTTTGATATAAGTCACTTAACCATGACACAGCTGTCCTACGAAATCCACTCTCTCTTCTCCCCACTATCCTAACCTCACCTCCCCTCTCCTCAACTCCGTGATCCTGTGCACTCCCCCCCTCCCATCCCCCCTTGTCAGATGTGGCCCAGCCAAGTGTGGTGAAACTTGCTTGGTTTAACCCAGCAGGGACCAACATAGGCTATTGTGCATGATCTTGCAGCGCAGCAGGTAGCCGGCAGAAGCCGCATGGCGGGGGCCTTTGAAGAGAATCCAACGGGGGCCAAGTTTGTGGGGATAGTTGAGGTTCACGGAGGAGAAAAGAAGGAAGCAGGGGAGCTGAGGGGGAGCCCCCAACGCAGCAGTTTAATAAAGATATTTAATACCTCAGAGAGGCCCCACTTTGACTCTTTGAAGGAACATGGGGATGAAGAAAGGGGGCCAGACAGCTGATTGTACAGAGGCAAGGGGAGGGGGGAGAAAGCAAAGAAATAAGAGAGAGAAGACAATAAAGCGGAGTGACTCTAACATGCGGTGCATTTACATGCATCGGATTACGCACAAAAATCAGGTTACTGCAGAATTCAGGCAATTACATGCAAATACAATAGTCAGATTTGTCCTTATATCCCATACTTTTTAGGCAGAACCGTATCGTCTTACAGTGCAAATGTGTCACTTTAAGCAGTGCTAAATAATTATTTAGCCTCAGAAAGTACTTTGCCTTACTTTTTGTTCCTAGTAAGTCTTTAGTTCTGGCGTGTTTATCAGATGAACATCATCCCACCATCAACTTTACATTTTCAGTCAATTTATTGTGTTTGAAAAATTTAAATCAAATAACAATTAACCCACTGTTAAGAATTCCCTGGAGAGGTGTACACACAAATATACATAATTATGCTGCCATGGCAGAATCCGTGCTGCCCTGCCAGCTGAAAGAGCCTTGTTGTCTGGTGTGGTGGCCGTGGGCAGGGTTTTAGATTCACGACCAATCTTGATGTGGGACATGAGCAGGGCATTGTGCCCCCAGTGCCAGCCCTCCTCCATATTCATACAAACAACCAGGGCGGAATCTAATAAACGTAGGCTTAGGGGAATCGATTGTGTCGTATGGGAAAAGCGGCTAATTGTCAGACGTCACAGACAAACAATGCCTCAGCTATGAGAGCATGTTAATGTCCCGTTGTGATTCTGTATGTTGTGTTCACTGTCGGGAGCATAAAGAATCGCTGACGAGGGTGGATATATCCGTGTGAACATGTGTGTAGGCTTTGCGGTGCCTGAAGGCGTACATTTTTACATTTTCAAATATTCTTATCCGTACATTTCCCTCTGCCATATTTATTTTTTTGCTTTAAAAAAGAAAAATCACAAACAAAATGTTTTATTTGAAATCGTATTCACTGTGCCAGAACATGTTGAACATCCATACAATGGAAAATATGGACACTGTGATCTTGATGCTTTATAATCAACTTCTGTAAAATGTAGGCCCATATATTTTGTTGTTGTTGTTGCAGAAGCCGCATCCCTGAGAAAAACACAACAGTTATGAAGCCAAGGCATCCCCAGAGGCGTTCACAGGCCTGTAACCGTCCTCTGAGAAGGAAGTATCGCGTCTAATCCGAACGACACACTAACTCATCCGTTTCCCAGGTTGTTCTGTGCAGAGTTATGTTACTTACTCTCTTACTTCTTAAGTGTGGCCCCTAGAGCACAACTTGACTGATTTTGTTCTGTGGGTCTATGACTGAGATTTTATTTTATTTTATTTCAATTTCCTTCTATTACAGTTATAGATTTAGTCACTGTTCATTTGTAAGAGAATCAAAGGTTGTTATTACAAAGAAAATGATTCAAATGTGAAAACATGCATTTATAGTATTTCCATTTTTTGCAACTTTCTTTACTGTTTTAGTAAGCTCTTCAACTATGAATGCATTACTAATAAGATGGAATACACCTTTAAATTAATCACGTTAAATTAAAACTTAATCTAATACATGTTGTTGTAACTTTATTTAGATACCATAGTTATTTGAAATGTGTTTTTGTTATGATTACATTATTACTGTGCTGTCGTATTATTGATTATAGTATGTAAAGGGTCTGACTCTGAAGTACTTGTAATGTATTGGCAGAAGCGCAACAGTAACACAAGTACAACTGTTTTGTTTTTACTATGCCAGATGCAATCAAATCAGCACTGTCATTTGATACACACTGTGCAGCAGAGAGCATAATACAAAGCCACATAGACAGACATATGATTCAAAGACACCTTAAGTATGTCATAGAACCAGGATTTCGTCATTGCTAGTTTCACCTTTCCAAACTTAGCCCCAGTAGGCACAACCTATGTATCACCTTGAGAATCTAAATGGCCTAGTTAACTGAGGCTCCCTGGCTCTGCTGAAAACTCTCACTTTCCTCCCCTGTCGAGCGTTGATTTGTTACCTAGGTATCTGTCTCCCCAAGGCGAACACTCTCCCCCGTATCATTTCTCCTGTGGTACGTGACAATATGTGCAATGTTTACAGTTTTAATAGTCTGCCATGCAGGGCTTTGGGGACGAACAAAGAGCAGTATTTGAAATCACGTGAACGTTTGTCTTCATCTTCAGTCAGTCTTCCAGTAAAACAGCATTGCGAAAAAAGATGCCAAAATGCTGCTGTTTTGTTCATTCTATTCTTAGTCTAGTCCTTGAGAGAGAGAGAGAGAGAGAGAGAGAGAGAGAGAGAGAGAGAGAGAGAGAGAGAGAGAGAGAGAGAGAGAGACACACACACACACACATTTGCAGTATCTGACGCTGGTTGCCATACGCCAGTAAACAAAAGAAGAAGAAGACAACCAGCCAATGATCTTGCAAGTAATAGGAGTAGGCGTGGAGACATCACAGAGACATCAGAGAAAACAACAGTTACAACACAAAGAAAGTACGCAATTATAGCCTCAAACCAGTGTTGTTAGTGGACCCTGGATCAGCAACTATCCAGTACCCAGCAGCAAACTATATCAACATTTGTTTAAATCACAATTTACCATCTGCTTTCTTCAACTTACAGACAGAAAATATGATTTGACATTTTTGTTATAATTATCAATATAGTTTGATACTACATTTCTCATTGTGATAAGATTTTTGACCATATTGTGCAGCTTCTGCCCCTTGCAAGATAGTAACTATTGTGGGTAACTTGATGTCTGCATCACACAACACACATTTATGCTTAGTGTTTCCTCTATTGTTTGCACTTCTTCTGTGAATAACTTGATATTTTGAGACTTTTGTAGCCTGGAAATGGGCTCTGGCCCCCCGACATAGTGAATAAGCTTCAATGGATAGTGTCCATACCAACAGGCTGAGCAAATGATTTCCAGGCTAAGACTTTTGGGTTCTACATTTTTTTTTTACACTGGTCACAGCCAATTCACATATTATTGATACCTATTTGTTTTATGGTGCCATAGCCAAAAAAGGTTGTGAAACACTGGTCTGAAGTACAACACTTCATTGGCGCAGAACTCTAATACAATAAACAGACCTGACTGACACACCTACAGTTAAGAGAAAAGCCATGGTTACAAAGTGTGCACTTTCTGTCAAAGTATAGCACAATAAAACAGGTAGAACCCCTTTCCATCAAATGTCTTGATAATCACTAAAATACCTGCGTCTCGTCAAGATGCCGCAGAGATATGGCAACCTGAATTGGCTCTGTGTCCATTGTAATGTTGGCCGTTGAATTCTCTCATTGTGGGACTAATGGAGGAAGAGATAAGCTTTTTTTCTTTCTTTTTTTTGGTGCTGTTTAACACCGCAGTCCCCCTGGCTCCAGCACTTGTGGCCGGCCAATGGGCTGTCTGGCTGGAGGCAGGGAGGTGTAGGGTTACCAGACACAGAGAACAATGGGCCCAGTGCCTGAGTCAGCACTATCTCCACTGCTTCACTCTCCCTGCTACTTGCTTGCGTTTTTTTTCCCTCCAACAAATCTGGCCAACCAATGGCAGCTTTGTGCTGTGGAGGGAGAACAGCACTCACTCACGATAACCACACAAACACACACGCAGGCGCACACACACACACACACACACACACACACACACACACACACAGGTGCACGCAAACACACACACACACACACACACGGGCGCACACACAGAGAGAGGCACAAACACACAAAAAAGTAGAAGGAAGGCAGTGAGGGTTGGGAGACACTATTTCTGATGTAAAATGGCCAATCTTTGCACTGTGCGCTTGAACTGGCAGTGGATTTTCCTCTAGCCCCAAAAGCAATTTTTAAGGGATGTAAATCACTTACGCTTTTTATTTTTCCAACATCTGAAACTTTTCAAAAATAAATAACCTTTGAGTGAGTGTTCTAGTTTGTAAATTTCAAGATTCCAAATGTAGTTTTTTCATAATTTACTTAAATTTACTCTTTTTCAGGTAATTCAGAAAATGATGTCTGTGGTTCACACAAGCGTTAGCATAATTCATGATGTGTCCAACAATATTATATCCATACATTTGAAAGCTTTAAAATGTGTGCCGTCTGTCATGAGATGTAAGATGGCAGAAAAAATATTAAACTTTTTTTATTCCGTGTAAAATGACCAGTGTAGATCAGTTGTGGTCTAAGAGAAAACATATGGAACTAAAAAAACACACACTAAATTACGTAAAGTAAATACTTTCAAATAAAGGCATTAATAAGGATTTACAATAGCTATAGCACTTGATGATTTACCTAAGTGATTTTGTTTTAAAGATTAGATCTGGTCTTAAACTGGTATCTCAACTCTGTTTGAGCGCAGACGCTCATACAGACAACAAACAAGGGCTGAGGAGTGGCAGGTTTCAAGTGCCCAGTGTTGTCTCCTCAACAGATAACCAGATAACCATCTCTTTCAGAAGAGGAGCACGATACATCGGAGTTAATACGTGGTGTTATAGGATTACACGGCAGCAATGAATTGTGACGGTGAACATGGACACATGGATTTGCTGTATACGGTTACATGTTTAAAGGCATCTCCTCCAACTCTGTGCATACCATCTGCTGCTAAATGGAAACCAAACCCTGATCGTATTGAATGGCAACCGCAGGAAAGATGAGCCAGTAAAGGTTAACAAAACAAATCTGAGCCCTCTCAACAAAAGATATAATGTAGCACTTTAGATTTTATATATATATTGTTTTACATTTCATGACAGCTTGTCTTTCATTCTTTCCATTGTTTGATGTCCGCTTGATTGTTCCACATAATAATAGTGTTATAGCCACGGAAGGACATCTGCTGCAAACACACTTGTTGTCAAAATCCATTTTCATCAAAATCAGGGAATATATCCTCACGATCCACTACCTGTGCATTCCTTGTGTGCTGAAAAGAAAGCTGGTGTTAATACAAAGCATAGGCTCTGTTGACAGGCATGTTGTTAGCTATAGTGGGCCCATTTGTTTACATACCCTTTGTTTACAAAGCAGTTTACAGAGCCTGAGACTGTGTATTAACACAGTTTCTTTTCAGCGCACACAAATTACGGACAGGTAGGCAATCTTCACGGACACATATGGACATATTGACTTTAAGGCTATGCATGTGTAACAAATATGACTATACCTTGAAATCAAGGCTGAATAGAAAGATACAAGAAATTAAGGAAATAAAGTGTAGTTTCTGAAAGGAGATGAGGTTTCAGTTTAAGCGATGGAAGGTTAAGAGTTGACACACACAGGTGTTACAATACTCACACCCCCGTTGTTTTCTTAAGCCGACATGTCTCTGCAGACTCATCACCATACACTCATATCCTGAGTTCAAGCATCGACGTGCAACAAATAGCTACAACTCAAATACATTCACCCCACGGATCGGCACACCTGGGCGGCTTTGACAAATTGTCCTGACAGCATGATACAGTCGGTGTGTGCTATGCCAAAATGAGTTGATAGTGTGAAAAGGAATTGTAAGCATGAGAAAGCATATTACATTATGGATTTACTGTAATAATATCATCTGATAAACATGAAGACATACATAACACTATATAAATGTAGCCAGTTACCATCAATATACAGTGTACAATGTACGTTCATAATGATGTTGTGACTTGCGAACAAACTTTCTCTCTTCTTTCACACAACAAAAAATCATGCCATCCTCTTTCCTGCTCTGGTCCTCTGGCTGTTTCCTGGAGTGTGACCCCCCCCACCCCTCCTCCCCCCTCCCCACACTCCAACAGATGTCCCCTGCTGAGTGGGTAACAAATTTACAGCGACTTTTCCCTCTTCCTCCTTCCTATCGTGAGGGCCGTGTTGTGTTTGCGTGTGTGTGTGTGTGTGTGTGTGTGTGTGTGTGTGTGTGTGTGTGTGTGTGTGTGTGTGTGCTTGTGTTTTAGGGGGGTTGACCTTTTAGGACTGATTCATAAACAACTCTTCTTTGTTTAAAGACAAGTCTGATAGTTTTATTTCACGGTGACATTTGCCTTCTTCACCGGAACTCTTAATGAAAAAGCTAACGCACTTCTTGAAACATCACAGTGGAAGTCCAGTATAATGTTAAGCATACCACCCTCACTTTTTTTTTTTTTAAGATATTTTTTTGGCATCTTCATGCTTTATTGATAGTGTAGAGACAGAGTTGAAATGGGGCAGAGAGGGGAGTGACATGCAGAGAACGACCGCGGGCTGGAATCGAACCCGGGTCCGCTGCTGGCCGAGGCCCATAGGGGGACGCCCTACCAACTGAGCTAAGGGCGCCCCATACCGCCCTCTCCTACTAACAAAGTTGTTTTACTCAATTAAGTAATGTGCACATAAAAATATTATCACATTGTATTTGAGTATGTCTACATCAACAATTCTTAAATATTGCTAAGTATAATGCATTACAATGTAATGATGTTAACTTTGCCAACAAGAAGCTAATCATTTACAAAGTAGCACTTTTATGACCCAGTATCAGGCATAATGGTGTTAGATAATGTGTATTTTCTAATACCGTAGGTCAATGATTTGCTGAAACCAAAGGGATGAGAGAAGCAAATGATCCAATGCTCAGCTTCCTCTTGACAGAGAATCCAAACGTTGCTGTTTCAATAGACTTTAGTTATCATATGCCATTGTGTATCAATCTATCAATCTGTCTGTCTATCTGTTTATCTGTCTGTCTGTCTGTCTGTCTGACTGTCTGTCTGTCTCAGAAACTTATTACTAGTTGATGGTTAGCTAGCTGTGGAGCCAGCTGGATTCCAGCACTGGTCCTCTCTCCAGCCCTAAATCAAGTGTACACACACACGCACGAACGAACACACAATCAAGCCATGCTCACATATACACGCACTAGGATCACAGACATTATGCTGCCTGCGGTCCTGAACAAGGCGCCATAAAGCAGAGAGGGGGTCGGCTCCAGCGCTCTCTGCGAGGGCCGCTGTTGCCTCCTGATACAGATTGTTACCTCACCCAGACTAAGAATGCCTTGTTCAAACAGTGGAGGTTTATGGCAGGTGGTACCGAGGGGAAAGGTCAGAGGCCGGGCCAGGAGGAGAGATTGTCTTGGTCAGTAGGAAGTAAAGGGCCGGCGGGATGGTAAATACTGGGAGATGGATGCAGAGGCTTAAATAAACTCATCTTATAAAGCTTTCATATTATGAATATCTAAATGTTGTTGTTGACAATTTTTAATGGCATGTAGGGGAGAGTGGCCTAAGTTGTGCATTTTGGAAGTTGTGCCACCCCTTGTTTCTAGAAAACCGTGGAAGAAATTGGAAATGTGACCACATATTTAAGAAGAGCCATCCATTTGACTCATCCTGTAAAGAAGGGAGACACAAGGAATAAGATATAAGCACATTTAAGCTCAAAAAACTGTGTTTTGCCTTTCAAAGTAAAATTTCCATGAACAAGGTTTTTTGATTATTGTGTCTGAACACTTATAGACAAGTTTGAAAACATTTGACACATGTTTTAGTGCTTTGGTATGCTACATTTTGAGTCTATACAGTTAGCACGATGTCAGCCCTAAATTGCTGCATCATGCTTATTATCCAAATTTCTGGGATTGGGGTGATTTGTGCCAAAAGGCCTAGGTGAGTTATAAGTAAGTAAGTAAGTAAAATGTATTTATAAAAGCACATTTATGACAGTTTGCACTGTCAAAGTGCTGTACATAGTGCATTCAGTAGGTAAACAATGAAGGTAAAATAACAATAACCAAAATTAAAGACGTAAAGCCCATACATTCACATAAACACAGATAGTAGTGCAGAGGTAAGATAGTTAATGGGGAGGAAACACCAAGGTGTACATATGGGTTTTGAGTCTTGATTTAAAGGCAGAAATGTAGAGGGAATCACATTTGTCAGGTGGCAGTTGGTTCCACAAGCACAGAGCAACTGTGCAAAGTACATTTCTGAGAGTTGTGCCAGTGGCATGGCTGTATACGCTGGTCACCAAAAGAAAGTGATTGTCTACAGTAGCTCAGAAGAGTGACATCTCAATTCCACTTAACGACACCACTGATGAGAGTTCAGATGGCCAGAAAGATGATGATGGTGACTTTGTCATTGTGAGCTTTGCAGGTAAAACCATTAGATCTGCTAGGCCTTGTTTAAGAAAATTGTCCTTTAATCTTTGTCAACTATTTACTTTATTTACTTTAAATACACCTTAAATAAGTGATTGTCTAATGGATTTGTCTTGCATTACAGTTTATGAGATATATAGCAATGGCACAATTTACCCCATGGTATTCTCTCCAACCGCACAACTTACACCACACCGGGGGCAAGTTGTGCAACAAGACAACTTTTTTTCCGAAAGCTATATTTCTTCAACAGTTTATTCCAGATCCAAAGTTTTTATTGCCAGGGATGCACAACACCCTGAAATATATGTACATATTTGAGTTGGAGACTTTACTGTCAAGGCCTTACTTTAAAGTCACTTTGAGTGAAAAGTTGCACAACTTAGGCCACTCTCCCCTATATATTTGGTTGCCGTCTTCTGAATTTTGATTAATCCCTGATTTTCTTTTCTTACTTACTGGGGGTCTGGCGAGACAAAAGCTCATCACGTTATGACTTATCAAGTTATTACTTTTTTTTTTTTTTAAGATATTCTTTGGGCATTTTTATGCTTTATTGATCGGCATGGGCACAGGTAAAAACATGGCCGACAACATGGATGTTTGTCTTTCTCCAAATTTCACGTTTTGACAAAACGTCTTAACATCCTTAGTTTATATAATTTAATAATGTGTTAACTCTTCATCTCGTAATAATGATATAAGCCTTTATTACATTAAAACATTTTTTAAATCAAAATGTAATTTCAAGCCAGAACTGTTGCACATTTAATGTATTGCGTGGGTTTTTCTGTGTGTGTGTGTGTATGTATGCACAATATGTGTGTGTGCGTGCTTGTGCACGTTGCAAATGGTGTGTTTTGCCACCTGTGTGCTGTGAACTGACGTTGGGTCGGTGCTGAGTGACCTGTCGTCCCCAACACAAGGTTTGGATTGTCAGGGCCGCGTCGTTCTTGAGACGTTTGCTCAGGGGTGTGTAAACAGTGGAGGTGGTGTGTGTGTGATAAAGATCACCCAGCTCTTTCCTCTGCCTCATAGATCCCCAGCTGTGTGGATACAACAGTTGATCCAACAGGACTTTCTGGATAATTGTATGTTTTCTTATTGTTCAGGCTCAGCACTTCAGAACAATGAATCTGAAATGAAGTCGACAAGTTTCAACTTTGTGTTTTTTTTTGTTGAATTTTCTCATTGATTTTTGGTAAGGTGCGTAGGATTTTTCACCCATTTTAGACATAGGCTAGTGTGTGTAAAAATGACCTCATCCCATCTCGTCATGTGCTTAACTTGCTGAAGACTAGACTGAAGGCCGAAGTTCCCTAAAATATCTAGAAATGTAGGTGGATGCTCTGCAGTACAAACCTTGCAGTGACAACCCTGTCTGCTATATGAAGTTATGTTTTAGCATCAACATTCTTTTCTAAATACATTAAAAGCACAATTATTTTGCTGGTACATTCAATGTAACAGCTAACGCTCACTGGGTCATCATAAAGCCACAAAAATATTTTGCATCAATTTGAGTTTACAATGGAGCTGTGACAGGTTAACAGTAAGATGTTCCTTGGCTGGCTAGCATGTTAGCAGTTAACTGGCCAGCTGCACATTTCACCAATTAGCCCAGTCACCAAGCTTCCAGCAAAATTGAAATGACAAATAAATTCTGCTGTGCCACTTTCCGTAATGATCGGCGATTATAATTTACAGAAGCACCAGAGAGGAGATCGGTATTCTAACTTAACATTTAAGCATTTGTTGTCCATGGAGACCTAGGTCTCATTTTCAATTGCTCCCTGCTTATGTACATACTAGACTTAACACTTTATTAAAGTATTTGTTAACTTGTCCAATTACCTTATGTCCTCTAAAATTGAGAGAGTGTGTACGAAAACTGCTACATTCCTACAGGGTAAACATCCTCAAATTAAAGCTCCCCACTTCGGCCTGAGACATTGTATCATTGCCACGCCACCAACGACCCAAACAATTTGTTACTGTCCTCACACTTTCGGACTCCGTGTGTGTGTGTGTGTGTGTGTGTGTGTGTGTGTGTGTGTGTGTGTGTGCGTGCGTGCGTGCGTGCGTGCGTGCGTGCGTGCGTGTGTGTGTGTGTGTGTGTGTGTGTGTGTGTGTGTGTGTGTGCGCGTGTGTGTGTGTGTTTGTGTGTGTGTATATATGTTGTCTTAATGCCAGTCCGAGAGCACTGAAGCATTACACTTGGGTACACATTGACCAAGTGCCCAGCAGCCAACGCCCTGGAGAACAGACTGGGCTGTGTGTGAGCCCACAGGAAATGTGTGTGTGACTTGGAGAGAGGAAGTCGGACGGAGAGTTTGCACAGGTGTGTGAGGAGGAGTGTGTGTGTGTGTGTGTGTGTGTGTGTGTGTGTGTGTGTGTGTGTGTGTGTGTGTGTGTGAGTGCGTTTGAGGTCCTGCAGCCGAACTGGCCCTTTGAAACTCCCATGTAATGCTCTTTCTCCGTCCATTTTTGAACCTATCCCGTGCAGAGGACCAGTGTGTTGAATATAAAGTTACCAAGAAGGGACTCTTTGTATGTTTCAGCAGCTGCAGGAGACTCCAGCGCTCTGGTTACTGCTAGACTGTCATGTTAGAGCACAAAATCAAGGTGAGGGTCAGGGAAGTGGACAGGAAATACTCTCCTTCTCCTCACAGCTAATGGGCCTACTGCTGAGATGCAGTATATGGATCCAAATATGAAGTTAAAATGTTGCCACTGTGATAACATCTTTGGTGCTATACGTTATCATGTTCAATCCCTCTAGCTGTAGAATGTTTTAACATGTGGAGAGCAATGATCAATATTTAACATTCACAAAATATGCTGTATAGTGTGTATTCAGTTTGCATTGGACCAGTTGTAAATAGGCTGTGGAAATCTTCATTAAAGCTTCATTAAAAGAATGGTTACTTTTAATTTCTTCATCTAAGTGTGGTGGCATTTTACATTCTGATTTATCATACATAATATTATATAACAAATCTATTTTGCTTGTGTGTGTGTGTGTGTGTGTGTGTGTGTGTGTGTGTGTGTGTGTGTGTGTGTGTGTGTGTGATTGTCATCAGTTGAAAATAACAATGTACAAAAACATATGCTGTGCAAGTTGATATAATAGATATATTTTCAGTGACCCAACTATTCTTTATTCTACCAATTTCTTATAGTTTTTCGTTTTGTATTTATTCTTTTCAGCATAACCCTTTTTCTTCATTGTTTCCTTTCAGGTTTGCATCTGCAGGGCATGTAGGGCCAAGGGGAGGGCACATTGGCCAACCAGAGGGCATGTGGGCCCCTCAAGTGCCCCTCTGGTGAGTCATTAGGGTAAAACTGAAGCAGGGAAGTGTCACAGTAGGCCACAGGCGTGACCTGTTTAGGTCAGACAAAAGGGCAGGGGGTGATTGCCTCTGCAATATCCCAGTTTCATGTCATTGTAGACATTTTAGGTTATCTTGAAGACATCGTTTTGCCTCTGTTTTCAGTGCTGGGAGTTACCGTGGTGATATAATACACTGCTCCCTTCCACTCCTAGGGAGGGAGAGGGGGGGGGGGGGTGTTGTCTTAGCAATATACATGGACAGGCTGGAGTGGATAGATAACACACAACACAATGCCGATCTGCAGGCCACACACACACACACACACACACACACACACACACACACACACACACACACTCACACATATATACGCTCACATACACAATCACATGCAGGGAGAGCTGAACATCTGGGTGGTCTTTCAAACGCTACAAGGGTTAATGACAGTCCTGTTTGGAGGGATTGACTCCTAAACCACACACACACACTCACACTCACACACACACACGTTGGACAGCAGTGACGGGCCGCCATGTGTTGGGTCAGTCGGCGTCTGTAGACGAATGATGACGCTCTGTCTTGTTTTTCTTTTGTCTGTTTATCCTCAGTACAAGTTTTTGTTTGAATCACTGCGGCCGTCAGATTTTTACACTCTAACCTTTAGAAAATATCATTTTAAAACCAGGATTTGGGATGGAGAAGAACTATTGCACTTAGTTTATTTAGTTTTATTTTGTTTAAAAGAGAACACACACTCACCAAGGAAGAGGACTTTGTGAAGAATATGTATGTGCAAAGTAATGTTAGAGTTATCAATACAGTAAGACATTCACAAGATTTCCTGCATGGTACGTGTTTGCATTAAATTGTCCATAGAAGAAAATTAAACTGATAAATCACTTTAGACACATGTGGTGGGGCTAGGCAGGGAATCTGATTACATACTGCATGTAAACCGGGAGTAAAGGGGATAAACACATAATCACATTATCAGATTATCTGTCTTTACTAGATAACTGCCAGTGATCACATCTGAGGGCACCTCCAAATTAAGCTGTCTTAATTTGAAAATTCTACTTTTTCGCCAGAGCAAATCCGTGTCACTTAAAGTTTCTGCAAACGAGGGATAGCTTACACAAGATTTTACCAGATGCTGAAGTTGTTGTGAAAACAGCAGCATCACAATGTGTTACTAACATAAAAGTAAAAAATTAATTGTCCACAATATCACACTTAAACCTGATGTGATCTCATAAATCTCCTCACACCTTCTCCATTACAAGTGTTGGTGAGTTGCTGATAGGTGATGATTTCAAATGCCATTAAACGACGGGACGTTTTAACCACATAATGCTATTGTTCACAGATGTGGACCCAGCTGTAAACCTCAGTGAGGCGTGCTTCGTTGGTTTATATTGCAACACTGCATCATTTGGTAGCTGTTGTTTAAAATCTAATCCACTTGATGATATCCTGTGCGATCAAGATGCATCAGCAATTATTGCTTAGTTATTTCTGAAAAATATTGTCCTTTTTGATGATTTGAATGGAATAACTGAATTTAAAAATGATTTTACTTTAGTTTATTTTAAAGTGTGAAATGGCTAAAGCAGGAAAGGTGGGGTTCTAAGATGACAACACATGAATGGGTTTGTATGTGAGCCTGTAAAAACAGCTGCTGGTTTTGTTTTGGGAACCAAAATCATCCCTGCACACACACACACACACACACACACACACACACACACACACACACACACACACACACACACACACACACACACACACACAGACACACACCGGTTGAGCGAAGTAAACCCCAAAAGGAGAGAAATACGCTTGTCACGCACCTTCCACACCCACTACTTCGATCCCCACCCACTCCTTCGAAAAACAAAAGCCAATCACTCTAGGTTTGCATTCACACCGTGGTACACAAACACACACACACACACACACACACACACACACACACACACACACACACACACACACACACATGATTTTGGTACTCTTTTCCTTACACTCAAACACTAAGACATACTCTTTGTTTTTCATGCATACAAATGCACACTCACACAAACTCAAGCACCCCTTCCACACAAACACACACACAGAAGAACGTCCACAAATAAACACTTACGGTTGTCCTCCCATTCACTCATTTCATTAAAAGCCTGACACCCTGTTGGAAACCCTGGACATGCAGGGCCACTCACTTTAACACATTTCACACAATAAAAAGGGCATACTCACATCTTTTTTTTGATATGTATTGTTTGCTTCTGTATCTATTTGTCTGCTGTGCATCCTTTTTTCATAGCAACGTTATTCGCTTTTCTTAGCAAAGTTACAATTATACTAGGCATGCGTTGTGTGCGTGTGTGTAGGTGCCAAGGGGCTTGGTGCCAGCGTGGATAAAGAGCAGATGGCGACCCTGACAGGGCAGAACACCCTACAGTTCCCACATACTCCTGTTCCATTCAGCTTTCACTCTTACGCGTCCAATGGCAGCATGGCATGTATGGGACAGGGATGGCTTAGCTTTATACTTGAATACGCAGGCGTTTATAAGGATAAAACAGGGGGGGAACAAAACCTTTCGGCTTTCTTGTGCATATACTGTTCCTTTACATGGGCTAGTCTTACAAGTTAGGGTAACAGGGCAATGGTTCCCTTTGGATGAAAATGCCAATCTTCGAGACAGGAATGACCCTTTGCCCATTGTAACCAAGTGAAACGTCTATGAGATTGTATTGATTCTAATGAAAGTGAAGTATGCTTGTTCTGTATGATGCGGTTACACTGTGCACTTGGACGCGTTAACTCAGCAGTGTTCCTGTGTTCTCTTTATTATTTCAACCAAGGGGAAGAAAAATCTGTATTGTCATTTTGACACTCACTAATTCAGATCAGATTCCAGTCTTAAACCTTTAATTCTGTTTTTGTATAGCACCAGGGCCGCCCATAAGGGGTAGAAAGTGGGAAAGCTTTCTAGGGCCCAGCCCTTGGGGGGCCCATGGTCTTCAGAGGCCAGGAACCTAACTAAGCTTACATTTTTTTTCGATCGCTAAACCACAGTGGGCACAACTGTAGCTCAATGTGCAAAACTCTAACTACAGTCTGCACTACCAGCAGTCATTGGAGCTGAACAGTTCACTTCACCTGCAAAATAGGCTCAGTGCAGCAAACACTATGAACCAGCCTCATTGAGATAACACACACTGTCACTCAGAACCTGCTCAGAGTACAAACACTAGCATCAAACCCCAATACATAAATTACTTTTAATCTTTACAGTTTTAATAATTTGAGTTATTTCACACAAATTACATAATATTTTCTTTGATGAAAGGGTGAAATTATTTCACATGTAATTGTTTATTTTATAACATACCAGTTTTTTAGGAAAACAAAAAGAAATGAAAATCAGAAGTTTGCTTCAATAGATACACATTTTGTGTATTTTATTGAAAACATTTCCAAATGTAGTATGTATCTGTGTAAATATTCTATAATTGTAATACAGAAATCAATTCCTGTAATGTTGTCATTTACTGTAAGGAAAGGTAACTCTAAGCTGTTTGTTTGCTGGAAAATTCGTATTACAGATGCAACTTTAGATTTTTGCAGATTGGGTTGCACTCTCAACCCTGCCTCTCTCAATGCGAGACCATGATTCACAACAGGGTCTATCAGTGTAGCCCTTACTGTATTTCATCAGACATTAAAGCTCTATGTCTTAGGTCTTCTTCAACACATCCACACTCTCACTGCCACTCTTCTACCTCCAACAACCTGTCTTCCTTGGTCCATTTCCAAAAAAATATATATTTTTGAGCTTTCCCTTTATACTGTATATATGTTCACTAACAAGTCTAAAACAAGACATCTTAGTGTTTCAGTTGAAATTGCAATCCGCAGTATTTGAAAGGCATTCATTCTGTTTTGAATGTGTGGTTTACAGTTGTGGCAGCAGTGTGTTAGCATTTGAAAAAAGTGCTGGAAATCCACAGTGTTGTGCAGGCTGTGGTCAAGCCATGAGATAGGTGTGTAGAGTTTTGAAAATTGTGTTTAAGCAATGAAAAACGAGCTACAGTTTGGTCCGAATTAACCGCTGCTCTGCATACTGTTGTTAGAGTTTTGCACTTGTCGTTCCCTCAGGTAAAACAGAAAACAGGTGTACCTTTTGTTGTTATTCTTCATTCTTATAAAGTGGACAGGGTTATTACTCTGTTATTTTCTACAAACAGGTTTAAATGCGTAATTTACATTTTTGTGTTAAAGAATTTCCCTTTGGGGAAAATAACGTCCAATGTCTTTGAACTATGTCTTCAGGTTGACACGAGCAGCCAGGTACAATTTGAAAAATGTTCCATGAGTTTCATGTCACATACTGTACATACTGCATAGACCAGACCCAGGTGTCACAACATAAGGACGTCTGACCAGTTCTTTACTGCACCTCAGGGCATAGGCGGTATCTGTGATAGTGTCCTTTGTTGTTGCCTACTCCTGTGATAAACCTAGTGAATACTCAAGCAAACCATGTTATTTTGTAAAAATCTGTTGAATATTAAGCAATTGCATGAGTTTTAGGGTAATACAATAAATTTGTAAGTAAGTCAGAAATGTGCAACTATTTTTAAAAATATATACAATATAATAATCACAAAAGAGTCCTTTTTCTCACTTGAGCTACTGCTCCCCAAACTCTCGCTGCACGTCCGTGGTTGATAAGATAGTTTGTCTATCTACAAATACATGTATGTGTTTATTTAGGGATGAGCGCACACACACACACACACACATTGATACAAGTAAAGTACGAGTAAGGGGGGCCCATTGACTGGAGGTGTTCAGGGGCCCAGCCATTTGTGTGGGCGGGCCTGTATAGCACACAAGGTTCAGTTGAGAATTCGTAAAATGTGATGTTGGCCCGAATATGAGAATCCTTTTTTCCTCCAACTTATATATACAGCACCTAGAAGATACAATTGTAGTTTCATTTTTTTTTCATTACATCTGACTAGGTCAGGGACTCTCCTTAAGATAGGCTATATGTTGTTTTACAATTGTTTGCAGCAGTGTCCATATAATGTATATTAAACATCTGAATATTTCCGCGAACTGGATACACAGGACTCAATTTACCTAAGAGGTAAATGCAGCTTATATCACAGTAAGGAATAACATGTCTCACATTTAAAATAAAGGTGGGTGGGGGTGGCTTATGTTGCTGATCCTCAAACATTTCTTCACATCCTGTTTCTTGAGAGAGAAAAGAGAGGGATCACAGAGACAGACGGAGAGGAGGACATGAGAGGTAGAAGAGAGGAAATGAAGAATGGACAGAAACAAAGAGTGGTAAAGGGCTGAAGGAGAAGTGGATCGTGACGGGACCTCCTGCCTCTTTGCTCTGGTGGATTCCCTGGGCCAAAGGGCAACCACTGCTCAACCTCTGTCAACTCTCAGACAGACAACACACTACCTGACCTATATGAGTAATCCCTTTTAATTCAGAGTTTCAGTAGTTATGTGTCGGCCTATACTGTATTATTTGCTGTTGCAGACTTGACAGATACAAAAGGATTAACTTGTGACAATGGTCTGACACTCTAAGGTGAAGGTAATTTGAAATGTACTGTTTATACACACCAATGTGAATGTGCTTAAAAACTGCTCTCACCCTTATCCTAAACCAGTCTACAGCAGTTTGGGAAGGCTCAACCACAGAACTGGTGTGAAAAGTATGAAATATTTCATTCATTTGACACACCTGATGTTAGTGATGGCTGTACTTAACTAATGTTAAATAACACACCAACATGCTTATTACATATCCAAACACACATAGAGATTTGTAGTTTCACATAAGCACAAACAACAACATTATTTGACAATATTAAAAATCTCTAGTTACAGCTTTTTTTTGTCAGATAACTATCTTATAATAAAACCACCCATATTCATCTTTTTATTGTGGTGAAAGTATCATAATATATAGATCTACAGATTAAAGTCCAAGGAAATTGAATCACAAAATCACTTAATCATACCCGCTTCCCCATGTATGAGTATCAAAGAGCGAGGGAGACAAAGAAACAAAGACCTAGAGAGAGAGAGAAAGAGATTTAAAAAAGAGAGACAGATGGCCGTGTTACTGTATTACCCATACAAACACTGATAAACAATATAACCATAGGCTCCTGGCATCAGGAATACCTAAAGAACTTGATTCGATGCCGCTGCGTAGGTCGGCATTTTGTTCCGTCCTCCACCCTTTGCTCCCCATCTGGCCTCCATTGTCTGGTAGCCCTGAGCGACAGGTGGTATTGTTCCCACCAAGACAGTTGCCGTGGTGGCACACTCCTGAGGGTGTAGCCCTGTCCACACAACCACACAGACACACACACACACACACACACACACACACACACACACACACGCATACATACACCCACACACCAGACTCTTCACTAACCTGTTTCCTGTATGTATTCGTGCTAGACGGGCGGTGTCGTGCCAGGAAGTGCGCCGTCTCATCAGGTCTGGTTGCTGCTATTCAGGCCGGCAGGTGTCTCGCTCAGGATATGTCCCATGGGAAACAGACATAGCTGCATGGGAGATCGCCTTCACTGGTTTCCTCCAATTATCATCTGACTTTGAAATAGGTTTTGTGAAAAGGAAGGAGGATATAGACCTCCACTATATCTCAGTGTTATGTTCAGGGTAAAGATTTATGTGAGATGGGGAACACAATAGCCCCCAAGAAAAATACTCCAAGTAAATGAAGAGTTCTCCTGAAAAATGTTATCACGTTGGTTGGATCACCAAAGTATCAGCAAATGCTAGCTCCATCTGGACTTTTGTAATTGATCCAGGTAAAAAAAATAGAGATTCAAGAACCAAAACAAATGAATTATACTTTGTGGTATATGTAACTCAGTGGCGACATAACTGGTCATAACATGACTGGTCCATTGATGACTATTAATATGCAGCCTCACAAAGCAAAGCCGGAAGCAACGCTTATGTTAAAATAAAACACAATGGATTCACCGTTGTGGTTGTGATGCTTGAAGTGATCCACTTGATATGACTAAAATAAGCAAATCCAAGGTATGTACGCATGCATATCAGAATAGGAGTTCTAGACACTATTTGTGTGTGTGTGTGTGTGTGTGTGTGTGTGTGTGTGTGTGTGTGTGTGTGTGTGTGTGTGTGTGTGTGTGTGTGTGTGAGAGTGTGTGTGTGTGTGTGTGTGTGTGTGTGAGTGTGTGTGTGTGTGTGTGTGCGTGCGCTGCTGTTGTAGCCAGACTGACTTTAGACTGTCAGTGCTCATTAGGATAATGACTGTGAGACCTGGCAGGTGTCCAAACTTTGAGAGGGATGGTTGGAGGAGGGCGGATGGGGGTGCAGGCAAAGAGAGTTATAATGGCTTTGGGGGGTGGAGGAGGTGGTTGGGGGGGGCTGTTTAATGGGACCACATTTCATCCATAAACACACCTACACACACACACACACACACACACACACACACACACACACACACACACACACACACATCCCTCCTCCGTAGTGTCTGTTATAAGCAGACAAAGACTGACAAACATGTATGCTCTGGCTAACACAGATCAGCATAAATTGTGAAGTACAAAAAAGACAAACGTACCGCAAAGTCTGTGGGTTTGGTTTCCTCCTCCTGCTCATATTATCTGAGAAACAGCTACAGGAACAATGCCTCCCAACGTACATGCACATGGTTTTTCAAAAGATTGTGTAGTTTGGTAGAAGTATTTGGCTATTGTTCAGTGAAAATACAGGTCAATTTTGGCATGAAAAACTGAATGGTTGAAGATGTTTTTCATTTTGGGAGAATTTGGGAGTGATTTGCATTACAAAATGAGATGATAGATAGATAGGCCATCATTGAAAGCTTTAAGCTATTCACACTCACACTGCTGGTACCAGTCAAACCCCCTCCACACACACACACACACACACACACACACACACACACACACACACACACACACACACACACACACACACACACACACACACACACACACACACACACACACACACACACACACACACACACACACACACACACACACACACACACACACTTGACAGCCTTGCTCAAGTAAAGCAAGACATACAACTCCCGGGCTGAAATCCAAACAAGGCGGATAAATGTGAAACTCTAGTCGTCCCCCTGATCTCTTTGAAGCGGTTGTGTCGAGTCAGACTTGCGGGTGTGAGGTGGCGTGTTTGTCACGGAATCCTTCACCCGGGCAGATCAAGGGGCGTCCGCCACACACACTCAAACATCGCATATGTCTGCGGACAGAGGAATTAACGGTTCAAAATGAAAAGGTCAGAGTGAGGGAGCAGCTCAGATCAATGCAAAGAGGGCATGAATCCTGAAGGGACATTCACCAAAGAGGTTTCAAGAGTAACAGATTACTTTTGAAGGGATTAGTGGGACAAGAAATGCTATTGTTAAGGAACAATGCTGGTTTTGACTATACAGCCTTACATTGAAAAAATCATTGTGCTCTTCTCGTAAAAAACAAACACATTTAGTTCAACTATCTCGCTTCAGTTAGCAAGTTGTCTTGACCTATTCATTTAACCCTCCTGTTATGTTCATTTGTCAGGAACAGCAATGGTGTTCCGGGTCAATTTGACCCGGTGCATGTCTATTATCCAAAAGATGCCCTAAACCAAAAGAAATCATAACAAGCAGTGTGAACATGTCATTACCAACTCCATTACTAACTATTCTATCAATATTTAGTGCAATTTAGTGTTCCTTACCTCTAACAGGTAATGGTTCAATAAGGATAATTCACTCGTTTTTCATTACAAAAATACATGTTCAAACTTTTTTTGTAATGTTTCACCACTTTATTACTTTTGAAACACTGGAGAAAATGTGAAAAGTCTCCAGAGACATTGTGGCTTGAAATATAGCCCTGCCTGTCTCTGCATCCCACATACTGGCTGTCGATTCATCCTTCGACCCCAGCCAGGATGAGGAGCCCCAAATACGCATCTAAATGTGTTTTGTCCAGCTCCTTCCACTCTTCCCCAAAAACACACCTCCCTTCTAGATTAGTCATTTCCAGAATGATTTTCTGTATTGAATCTGGCATGACCAGCTCAAAAGCTGACTTGATGTCAGTCACACGAGTCAGTGCCATCCTAGTGGGCCCTGGCACTGTCTTTAAGGTGAAACTCGAAAAATTTGAATAACGTGCAAAAGTTCATTTATTTCAGTAATTTGACTCAAAAGGTGAAACTAATATAGTATATAGACCCATTACATGAAAGGTGAGATATTCAAAGCCTTTATTTGTTATAATTTAGATTATTATGGTTTACACAGTTTATGAAAACCCCAAATTTAAAATCTCAGAAAATTTGAATATTACATGAAATCAATAAAAAAGGCATTTTTAATACAGATATATCAGCCCTCTATAAAGTATAATCATGCATGTGTACTCAGTACTTGGTTTGGGTCCATTTTGCCTGATTTCTTGCCTCAATTCCAATTCATTTTCCATGATATTCTAATTATATGAGTTTCACCTGTATGTTTTCTGCAGACAGGTTTGCCTGACGCATACTTGGGGATGAATTTCACCATTTTTTGACATGAATGTCTTGCTTGGAGGAATAGGAATAGCAATTCCCTCATCTGGTTCAAAATCAGAATCATTAGAATCAGAATTTAGCTCAAGATACATCCTCCTCTATTTCACTGTCATGATCAATAATGACTTCCAGAGTCTCCTGGACTGTCATCCTTTTGCTTCTGCTTCTCATTTTGTAAAGGTCTGCCTGACAAAGTGTAATGTTGGTAGAACTCCCATGCAGCAAATATTTTATATGTTTTGCCCCTCCCCTGTTGAGTGTCCACTGAATGTGACATTGCTTGTGGGGTCCCCCAGGGGTCAGTGTTAGGGCCAATTCTTTTTATTCTCTACATAAATGACATATGTAAAACATCAAATATTTTACAATTTGTGTTATTTGCAGATGACACAAATATTTTTTGTACGGGAGAGGACTTGCAACAGCTTCTGGAGTCAATTACATCTGAAATGAGCAAATTAAAAAGGTGGTTTGACAATAATAAATTATCATTGAATTTAAGCAAAACAAAAATCATGTTGTTTGGAAATTGTAATTTAAATAATGATGTAAATGTTAAAATAGATGGTGTAAATATTGAAAGAGTGTATGTAAATAAATTCCTGGGTGTGACAATAGACCATAAGCTCAGCTGGAAACCTCACATAAAACATGTTAAATCTAAACTGTCACGAAGCATCTCAGTCCTGGGTAAAGCAAAGCATATATTGGATCACAAATCATTGCATATTCTCTACTGTTCAATGATCTTACCTTATTTAAATTACTGTGTGGAGGTCTGGGGGACCACTTACAAAAGCTCACTGCTACCATTAGTCACACTTCAAAAACGAGCCGTAAGAATAGTCAATAAAGCAGGATATTATGATCACACAAACCTCCTCTTTTTACATTCCCGTATCATAAAGTTCAAGGACCTGGTTGAATATCAAGTTACACAAACCATGTTCAAAGCAAGAACTGCTACCAGTTAACATTCAAACACTTTTTTTTGACAGAGAGGGGGGTATATAACATATATCTGGCATTCAGGGAATTCAATAACTATACAATAATTAACACATTTATAATTATTTCAGAAAAAAACAGCCCACGACAGCGGCAGAGGGCATTGCACTGTCCACTGCACCCTTTTGCATCCACAGCAGAGGAGTTCACAACATGCCTGGATCGATCCTGGTATTGCAGCCCAGTGAACTTCCCATCCACCTGTGGCCTTCCACTTCCACCCCCATTCACCTGGTGACATGAGTTGAGGGGCTGCAAGCATCATCTGTCCCAAGCATTGGCCAGCTTGGTAGGCACTGGCAGCCCCCTTCTGTGTTCCATCAGTGCTGCTTTTGTTGGGGGGGTTCCTTAATGGTTGTACCTTTCTGGGTGAAGAGCTGCTTGTGCGCCTGATTAACTGATTCCTGGCTGCTGGTGCAGTCATACAGCAATAGCAAACATCGCTCCATCCAGTTGTCTATGGAGTCAGCCAAGACACAGAAGGGTCTCTTGATGTCATCAAAGCTCCTCCGTGTATCCCATGCTTTCTTAGTCCCTGCCAGGGAATGCTTTGAACACTGGTCAGGCTACACATTGATCTGGACCTAGTGTCCTCAACATCTCATGAGTATCTAAATTCCCAGAACACATAACTCATTTATGTTAAGGGATTTGGCTGCTGTCACTACCAGTAATGGCACATCTGTCTCAACTGTGCGTATTGACACCTTGGTATACCCTTCCTTCACATCATCTCCCAGGTGCAGTAGGGTGTTTTTAGTGTTGAGGGCAGTCACACCAGTTGCAAGGAAGTTAACAGTTCAGCAAAACTTTGGCCAGTTTTCAAGAATGGAACAGGATGGCTCATCGCATTTACTAACTCCCTTCCCTCTCTTGCTAGCATTGCTGCAGGGTTGAGGTAATAATCTGCTTGTGGGCCTAGTCAATGGCATTGGCTAAGAAGAAGAAATCTAACATAGTTCATCAACTATTTCCAGCTGCAGGGTGATGGATCAGAAGTGAAACTTGGGACATGACGCAGCTCTTTCAGTGCACCTGTCTAGGGATGTATAATTGTTTCCCTCCTCCAGGTCATTGAGTGTAGTTCTTCTGCAGGAGAAGATATAGGATGCTGGCTGTGACCTGTTGAGCATGTCAGGTACGTGTCACTTTGGAGACTTTCAGAAAGGGATCTATTGTCCCAGCAGTAGCAACTCCAACTTGTACATGTGCTTCTGTCCCCCAGCAACCCTCAAAAAGGGCGCCAATTTCCTTTAGTGCTGACATCTCAATGTCAAATCCCGCAAACATCACAATTAAGTGATTTTCACCTTGAATTGCTGGCAAGCTCCACATTTACAAGTTCTGTGGAGATGTCTAGCACCAGATCATAAGAAATGCACACAGCACCAGGTCAAAAAGGATGTCCACAAGGGCTCGTTTGCGGGTCTCGTATTGGATCATGATGCCCAGGTATATGGAATATGGTGTCCCCCGGTCTTGGCAGTGCCTGATGGAAGACCAACATGTGTTGGAAATCTCCCTCTGGCGTACCAGACTGTTGTACATGATAGGGTGAGAGGGTGAGGGGCTGGTTGAGGCATAAACATAGAGCTGTTTTGGGCTGTGATGTTTGTACCATACAATACCATGGAAACTAGTGTTGAGAGTGAAACTGGCTCTGACTCCTCCTCCTCCTCTTTGTCAGCATCATGCTCACATGCTTTCCCCAATGCAGCACCAAAATCCTCATTGCACATGAGGGCAACATCACAACCTTGCTTGTGAGCATCCATGTCTGGGATGTAACTCAGTATTCTATTTCTAAGGAGTGGACGGGCCCCTTCACATGCATTTCTAGTTATTCCAGCCTGGTACTGTACAGATTCACCAGGTTGGTTACCCTGCACATTGGTGCTACAGGGGATTCTCAATGCACACCTAATTATAGGAGACAAGTGCAGCGAATGCAATGCCATGGTTAACATTGTCTATGTTATATTTTGTGCTTTCTTGGATCTCACTCTATTGTACAGAGAGAGAAGACACAGAGTTTGGTACTTGGCCTCTCGGGCAAAGAGGTCTACAAAGTTTGTTGAGTAGGGGTTTGTGCCAAAGCAAAATTAGATGGACATTTCTCTGATCTTTCTGGCTCATTAGGATCCACCACTTTGAATAGTTTAGCCATGGTCCCTCAATGCACTATGCTACTTGAGGACAATATGTACTAGTTCTAGCACCACCACTCCACCATACGCTGAACCAGAAAAGTATGACAGATGTCACTACAGTCACATGGGAGAGCAGAGGTAACTGCATCAGGCAAGTCCATTCCTGTTTATGCAAATGTATTTGGGGTGTTATATATAACTTTATGTGAGTAAAAGTTTCTGCTTGAAACTTACCTTGCCTGGTACTTCCTTTGTGGTTACAGGTTATACCACTAAGCTCTTTAGGAACCTAGAGCCGTTTACTCAGAGTGGGTTACATGGTTACAATAGCAATTACACCGCTCAAACAGGCAAAAACAATGTATTGGTCAGGCTCTTGAATAGATATATACATGTTAACATAAGAGGTCTACACGCACAATTCATGGAACAATTCTGTAATTTAGGAAAATATGTAATATTCCGCTAATATTCAATGTTTGTACTATAATTTTGCTCCCTGAGTGCCAGGTATATGTACTTAAGTAGTTTCCAGCATGTTTTAAACAATGCCACTGTCTTCCTCATCCTTGAAAATGTAGGATTAGCCACCAGAACCAAGATCCTAGGTGGTCTAGAAACTAAGCTACATGTAAAATAACGACAGTCTGCGGCCATTTCGCCACTGGTGCCATAGGAAAAATTGGCGATGGCCCTTTAGCCAACAATTTTCCTTGGGACATGCTCTAACAGTGTGCCAAAGCTCATGTGTGTATCATCAAAACCACAATTCCTTCATATATTGCACCTATCTGCTGGACTTAAAGGAGTAATTTTGATAATTTTGAAAATGGAGCCATTCTTGGCATCAAACTTTGGTAAACTTTTAGTATGTTTTTAAGTACATCTGATACTACTGTAATCCACTGAAAAACCTTTTGTTAGAATTGTTTTGGGGTCATGTCATATCTGCAGCTGACTAATAACAGGAGGGTTAAGCATAAACAAAAATGCCATTCCTTTTCAATTTATTTAATGATATTGTCACACAGATTTCAGACTTGTTCCTACTTGAGCAACCCCCATGGCTTCTGTATAAACCTGACGTGACCCCAAGCAACTTCAGCATCTCATTAGCCCAAAATACATTAAATGAATAGGATATTACCCAACCTGATTAATAAAGCCCAAAGGCAGAAGTTAAACCTGTGCTATCCTGTCAGGTTGGGCTCTCTGGCTGCAAAGAATTAATCACACAATCATCCACTCTGTAAAGCACGCTTTTACTTTCCCCTCAACAGAAAGTTAATAAAACGTAACACAGGGTGGTAACCATTGTCGTATGGTTTTGCTTTTGCTTCTTTGGGAAGACTTCTTAGAAGAAAACCCTTTCAGAATTTTGCTCAGGAAGTGATACTGAAAGTAGAAAAGTTCCCGGTACATTCAGGGTTCGCGGCAGTGCTCTCGATTGTGATTGATCGAGCAGATGTGTCGTCATCTCCACAACACAACAAGAGCCTCCTACAACATACAGAAGAGTCCTTGGGTCTGGTAGAAATTGTCACAGAATACAAGAGCTCAACAGTGCAGAGTGAAATTATAACAGATGAAACAATTTTATTGATTCACATTGATCCTCCATTGATGTACACATATTGATTGTGTGTTGGTGTACAAAAATATTTTTATTTTTTTGCATTTTTGGCTGTCCCCAAAACTGCTTACTTCATTGGGCTACCAAACAGGCCTCTTTTTTTAATGGCAAATATCCTATTTGTGGTGGTATAATGCAACATCAAGGACGTCAACTAAAACCTCAAAAAAGAAGAAGAAGATTTTTCTTCTTGTATTTAAAAATACAGTGGAAATACAAAGAAAAACCCCACACGAAAAAAGGATGTTGAATGTTCAGTCTATAGGAAGTCAATAGTGAGTAAAAGCTACATTGTGTCACTTTGTCAATGCTGAATAACTTTTAATCACATATGGCACATGTATCCCATGATTATCTCTCTGTGTTTATTTTGATGCAGATCTTGATCCATGTGCAGATGGAAAATTGAACATAAATATATTAGTATCACCTTACATCAAGGCTGGCATTTTGAGCAGAACACTAGACTGTGCATGCAGAGGCATAAATTACATTTACATGAGTTCTTGCGTCCTCGTTAAAAAATACTGTCTGCTTTTTTGGTTTGAGATTCAGAGAATATATTATCATAATAAGACATGAAACTGCCAGAAAATAGACTTGTTTAAGCAGTTGGTGGGTATGAAGGTATGTGAAATGTTTCAGGAGTCCACAGCTGTTGTTCCTGTGTGAAAGCACAGGCTTCCCCCACATACAACACAATGTATATGGAAGGTTGTTCATCTATTCTTTAACATTGTGATGGGTGTGTGTGTGTGTGAGGGAACGCAGCTCACCTGCTGTTCTCCGATCGAGACGAAGGAAAGTGATCTGTGCTTCGAAACAAAAGGGAGAGGGCAGTGGGGGTCAATCCATTAGCGGGTTAATGCAGTGTGTGTGTGTGTGTGTGTGTGTGTGTGTGTGTGTGTGTGTGTGTGTGTGTGTGTGTGTGTGTGTGTGTGTGTGTGTGTGTGTGTGTGTGTGTGTGTGTGTGTGTGTGTGTGTGTGTGTGATGTTGCTGTGTGTGCATGTCGGAAGGCAGATTGTGAAGTTATGGGTGGGAGCCTTTTTTCTTCACTCTATGGACCCAAGTAGAAAAAACTCTTTCTTTCTAGCACACCTCACTATAGAATAGTGGAGAAGCATCCCAGGAGAGCTGACCTCTCTCTGCCGGTGGGAACCTATTTGTCTCCTCTCCCCTCTCCCTCCGCCTGGCTCTGAATGGAGGATGCTTTAACCTACGCTACACTAACTAGACGTGGGCTTAAGTTTCACCTTTTACCAGAGTCCCAGGAGGAGGCATTCTCAACTTTCTCAGGTTGTGAGAAAACATGACAACCCTCTCTAAACAAAATGAGAAGGACAAAAAGGGACTTTGACACAAGGACTCATTTTGGGTTGCAATGGATACGATTCAATACTGTGCATTTAAAGTGATCCTATGTTGGAAGAAAACAAGTGATAATCCTTCACTGATGATGTGACTGATTGGAAAGATAGAAATATTCACTACAAGTGTAGCCTTTACTCTTGCCATACGTGACCTCAACACTGCCTATGTTGCCCTGGAGCAAGAAACATATTCAAAGGTCGGTTGATCCCATAGATGTCTACTGTGTGCCCTGAATGATAAAACGTTTTTGAAGACTGCCACAGATACCTTTCAACATAGTTTGTTGATATTATGGATTTAAACAATTGATGTATGCTCCTGCATTACAGTGTAAGACAGTAGACGGCCCTGAGGATTTTTTATTTCACCCGGTGTTGACACTACCACAGCACACGATGAAGGTGTTATCAGGTGGTATTCCACTTTACAGGAGAGGATTAGATATTTAAAGTGTGTCTTGAAACAATTATCACATTCACTTATGTACTATATAGGCTATATATATATTTTTTTTACAAAATTCCCTCCTTCCCTGGAAAGTGTTTTCTTTTAAAAATACTTCCCCTGAATCGTCTAACTGTCTTGATACGGAAATCTGCTGCATTTTAAACATTGTGCCTAATTCTCGTAAAATATTACTCATGTGCCCATACTCACACACATGTTCACACACATGTTCACACACACACACACACACACACACACACCTGCACATACCCGTGTTTGTTTAAATGGCCAAATAAGAAAAGTAGGAGGAACTAAAGAGGAGAGACAATTGTCACCTTGTCCCCGGAGAGGTCCTGCAGTCACATCTCTGCCACAGACAGGAAGTCACACATAGTGTCGGCCAAACGGAACGATACCAGGGAAACCTGAGAGCGCAGGACACCGGATCGCCGAGGGGGCCCGGGCCTCCGTCTCCATATCTGCAGGTATACAATAGAAGCTGCTGCACTAAGTACTATTCACCACAGGTAAGGGATATAGGGCCACCATGCATGGGGAATAAAGTAGGCAGGTAAGTATCCGCTGCTCTTTATTCTGGGAGGGATTATGTAATGGTGGCACAGGAAGAAAAGGAGGAGATCGCACAAACAACAGTGTCATTTTCACTATGCAGGTGACATCATTGGACAGCGGAGGCTCTTAAGGCTTTTGCACGCCCTATTGTGTTTAATTAAAAGAGATGTATGATTTTTTTTATCTGCTTTGTCTCTTGCGTTATACATACAAACTTCATTTAATTAGTTCAGCTGAAGTCTGAAAACTGTCAGCCATTGAGAACTGATGGAGCAGTTTTCTGATTCTTTGAGGCGGCAGGATGCTTGTCTGAAAGGTATACATCACTATGTAAGAGAGAGTCTTGTGTCTGCATGGTTTTGCTAAGAACACAGCAAAGCCTTCTCACAGAAAAGTCCCTTCAAGTTATTACCTGGTCTCTACACCATATATGGCCATATTTAAAAAAAAAATCCATTTACACAGGGAATGCAAATCACACGATGCAGTCTTGACTCACAAAGCACATACATCAAGCTGATAATACTTGTTGAAAGTAAGGATTTTAATTTGCTTTAAAATAGACGACCCAAAATATAGGGAGCTAGAAAAACTCTGCATACTGAAACAAGGCTTTCTTGGTCCTAATTTCATTGCGATTTATCACAAAAAATAGTGTATTGTTGTTAGTACTCTCTTTTTTCTATTTTATATGCCATACAATGTGTCCTTTCAGTTTTTCTCAGTAGGCAACCAATGGCTGTTTTATCACTTAACATAGTTAACCGTTAACCGTGTTATAGAATACATTTATATATCAGAGTACATACCGTAGATACATGAATATATCACCAACGTTCTTAAAATGCTTCAGATTTGCCCCCTTCAACATCCCAGTGAAACGTTACCGTCCCAGACAAACGTTGGCATTCGTTAGGATTTTTTAGTTTGTGAAAGTTGTCGTCTGGTCGATGACTGCCCAGACGAGAGATGTCCCCGCCCGAGTCGGCTCCTCTCACTCTGGCGTCAAACAAACGAGTCAATCAACTTTGCCTTTTGTCTTTGTGGTGAAAGTAATCACGTCTGTCACATCTACACATTCCTGCATAGATAGAGGAATACCTGTCAGATTCAGATCTGGGTTACTAATGAGGCTCTACTCATCACAGCAAAGTGGGTGCCTGCATTGTAATGTAAAAAGAGGCCTCAGGTGCTGCCATTGTCATGAAGTGTCATAAACACTTAAATCTGTCAGCAAACACTTAAGTGTGCCTATAGTCAGACTATGACATGACTACTTCATCTGTAAACAGCTATGGACAAACATAAGTAATAAATGCCTAAAAATCATTTAATGAATTGCCAATAAGAAAAATTAAAACTGCCTTCTGCAATACGTGGCTTGAATTCAACCCAGTGCAAAGAAAGGGTTGTTTATCCATTTTCTTCTGCAAAGAAAATGATATCAACCAATTCTATTTTCAACACTATTGGGGAATTATTTTGCCGAATCAAATAATATTGAATTGAATCATTTCAGACATAAATGTGTCCTGCTACACTGACAGAACCATCAGACAGCAAGATAACATATTTTCTTATAACATATCAGTCTAGGTTATGTATTTGCTTTGGCATACTTTTCTTTTTCTTACCTGCCAAAAAGCTGTTTATATTACTGGTTTGTATTTCATTCATTAATAAACTAATGTGAAATTTCTTCGTTCGTTTTGGTGTCGGGACTAAATAGTAAATTATTCAGTTTAAACTCACATAACATTCTGTATGAAGTCAGTGGCACCATCTTATTGGGAGACGTCCATCACAGAAACAAATGCACATTTCTTTACTGAACGTACAGTATTCTCTCTCAACCGACCATTGTGTACATTTACCAGTAAGGGGTGTGCCTTGTTTCACTGGAAAAACCTGCTGTTTCAGCGTAACTATGCTCTTAGTTTTGTTCTTGGTATTTATCTGTTCAGCCACACTTGACTGTAGGCTTGTCCAGACAAGTTCCCCCAGGGTTCAAATGCCTCAACATATTTTCTTTAGAAAAACTGACCACTTAATGGGAATAGCCCATGTCACAGCACACTGTTCAAACATTTGATTTATGGGATTTTGATAATAAATCATGTTGAGTGTCAGTTCTTATTGGGTTTTGTCAGAGATTTTTAGTAAATGTACAGCAAGAAATGACAGAACATTTTCCAAAATAAATCCTGGAATGCGCAGTTTAAGACCAATGATTTACCTAAATATTTAGTCTCCTTTAAATCAGACCTTAAAAAGGCCTAGCATATGGAAGGATTATATAGATCTGGGCTGTATTGAAACAGTATGGCATGTTATTAGGCAGTGAGGTATTGTTCAAATATTGTGAAAGACTATTATTATATACAGAACAGGTATGTCCTTCTGTTTTGCAATGGCACCATGACTCCTTTCAATTCATAATTGATCATGACACATCATGTAAGTATAAGGATATGATACATTAAAGAGGACCTATGATACCTTTCAACGTTTATGACCTATAAACGTTGTTATAATGATTTATAGTCATGTTTAACCATACTAGAGTATCAAGTAATTACATACATGCATTTCGACGTATTCCCTGCTGACCGTCTGGGGTGGCTGTGCAGAGCACTAAAATTATGGCAGCCAGTCGAGCCGAACTTGTTCAAATTTCCGGTATGTGTGTGTCACCAGATCTTTTTGCCATATATGGTCAGGCAAGCTCCCAGGTTGCTATATATAGCAGGGGGTGACAACACTAGACCAGTGCTCGCTTAGCTCAGCCGGTAGAGAGATCGTTTACGAAGCAGTTGACCCGCGTTCGCGTCCCGCCTCTGGCTGATTCTTTGCAGACATTTAGAATCACGACTTCCCTTCACAAGGTAACCAATCACAACGGAGTTGGGTTTGCAGGAAGGGGGTGAGGGGGCGGAGATGGCAGAAGCAAAGTGTTTACAGGGCCTGCTGGATCGCCAAAATAAGAGAAAGAGCTTCCCGAAAATCTACATAGTTTTTTGTGATGTGAATCATGTCAGGTTGCTCTATAGCAGTTTTTAACAAGAAATTAAGACCAGAAAAGTAGTATAATAGGATCTCTTTAAATAAAAGGAAGGTATTTTCTAGAGAACAAGATTGTGATCAGGGGATCTTCGCTTCAATTGTTTCTTCATCACTCATTTCTGGCAGCAAGGACACATTGCTTAGTGATTCATTCTTGTAGTTTTTGTTTCTTCACAAAGGAACATCTTCAACTGCCGGCTGATGAAGGTGAGGAGTGACTCCATGCTGAAATATGAAAAAGTCCCGTCACATAACCGGTTATATAACATTTAGGTTTGGTCGTCTCTCTGATATTTCTCTCCAGGGTACACTGGCTGATCTGTTTCATCCAAAAGGCCTGTCCTTTTGAGACATCAAGGTCTGCTTCCTGCTGCAATACATTTCTTAATGTCTTCTTTCTTTCTTTTTTTCTTTCAATCTCTATTTCTCGTTGGGCTGAGTGCAGTCCATCAATGATGCATAGGACACCAATGACTATAGTATGAAAGAGCCATCAAAGTTTTTTTTCTCCCAAATTGTTGAACTATTCCTTTAACATTGAATGCCACATTAGTAATAATAACATTTTATTGAACAGGTTTCTGCCCAAATTAAACCCATTCATTAATATTTTCAGAACCAGAGATTGTGAATGACAAGGTGTAGTGGTATTTTAACTCAGTAACGAAACAGCTGAATCAGTTCAAACTGCTCAAAATGGTACAACAGGAAAACTAATGTGCACTCTCATTCAACAGAAAATGTATCACAATTTGGAAACAAATTAAATTAAATATAATTCAAATATAAATTGACTCAGAATCACGGGGCACAAATTTCTCTCCCTAGAAATGTGTGGGACTAAAACTCTATATCTGATTCATTAACAACAGACAATTAGCTTCAACATCTGCAACTTAGCTTATGTCATAAACCTTGTGTTTTCTGACATCAAACTATTTGTTGATTTGTCTGCGTTGAGATATCTATCTCTATTCACATAAACATCACCAAGAGATACAGTATATCAATCTTCTGTCTCTTGTCACTCTTTGTCACTCTCTTCTCTCACTCTTCTGTAAATCCCTCCCCCTTTTCTTCGGCTCCCTGTTCGTGTTGGACGGGATTCAATATCCTGGAGTCAACAGGAGACTGGGACTGTGTTTATTCTTGTAGAGCCTCAGGTGATACAGCTGCTCTTAATATGAATATGAGAGATGGTTTGAAGTGAATTACATTATTAAAAAGCTTACATTTGTGACTGATGTTACTCAGGTCTGATTCTTTGGGTTAGAATAACTGTAAAGTTGAATATCATGTTTTGAATGACTTCTAGGTTACATGCTGGCTGCTGATGTCTATATAACCTGTCAGTGGCATTAATGCAACTTTAAGGTGCATGTCAAGTTGATGACTGAGTTTAAATTTGCTCAAGTCAACCATCATTTCACACCTTATTGTCTCGACTTGACGACTAATCCTCACAGGAAGAGTCAATATGTTCTGTCTTTCAGCAACAAAATATCACCACCAAAGGGTTGAAGCTACTTTTTTTCCAACCCAGTATCCACTGCGATGACCTGCATATTGGATTATTCTGGACATTGTTATTCATGCTCAATGCCATTGATTAGCACCAATGTGTGCCTTCTATGTACTGAGGCAGAAAGCAGATAGGACATGGAAGTTATTGCACACATGGCGGGTACTTGCAAAATCATCCAATATCGATTTTCTTTGTGCTGAGATTAGGTTGTAACAGTCACATTTGATAGTCAAAAGTTTGTTTATTTGGTGATACATTTTTCATCAAACTGAGGGATAATATTTCCAATACAACTCAAATTACTGTAAAGGAAGATAATAAGAAGATTTTATTTTCAACCCTTAAACTAAACCTTGTCAGGATCTAATCCAGTCAAACAGAAATGATATTAGCCCATTAAGGTATTAAAATGTAGTTGCTAATGCAACAGGAAAGAGCCTGAAGCGTCTGCAGGTGAAAAGAAGAGAAGAATATCAGGCTGCGGCACGATCAGTCCTCCAATTGAAAATATAAATCATTAATCTCCTGCTGTCTGTCATAGGTGACCAAAGGTGTTTTGAACACGTATAAAATCATGGCACATTGCAACACATCCACTTTGAGTGCACACTGAACACACACAAACACGTGCGCACACACACACACACACACACACACATATCTGGAAAATCCCGCATATAGCCCCCACCTCTAGTCGTAACTCTAATTGAAGCCTCATGCCAGCAATTGCTGCATTTGCTTTTATAGCCCAAATTCAGCAAATTATTTTAATGAGAGGTTGGACAAAGGTTGAGAGATGCTAGCAGTTTAAAACTACTGTTTGAGTGGCCACTTGATTCAAAACAAATGTTTCCATTCAGCGTACCCCTTCGCAGACAGAAATCTCTCAAATAAAGTATACCATGATAATTTGTTAATGTACACACACTTTAATTAGAAAAAAAATATTTCATGCAAACATTAAACCTTTTGACAGATTTTTTTTTCTGCCTGTTTTTTCTGCCTGTATTCTTCGAGATCTATATCTTTATTGAGATCATTATTGCCGTCATCTCACAGAAAAAGGAAAGTTTTGGGCGACTGGAAATGTCCTTTGAAACATCATGGCCAATGTCTTTTAAGTCAGTCTGCTGAAGCGTCCTCAAAGAAACTAAATGAGTGTTTTGGGGCGGCTAGTGGAACATGAAGCACATTTTGCCCCGGGGCACTATGTCTGGGGAGGGCTCCACTCCGGCTCCAGTGGTCTACAGTTAGTTAGGGAGCTCTCAGACAGATGTGGCGGGCTGCATGTGATCAGTGCCATTTTAATTTTAGTGTAGTCATCATGTGGCGGTGACTGATGCCAGTCTGGCAAGAGTAGCTTGGATGGAAGAATCCCTCTTAGTCGCTGCCCTCATGTCTTCCATTCTCTTCAGGGAATTATTCAATGTTTGACTTCTGACATGTACTTATAGGTTGACCATGTTATTCAAACAGTGATATTAATACAGCATGGTACATCACTGCATGTATTCAATGCTGCTTCCCAAACATCACACTTGGAAAATAAATAGTGGATTTCCCCTGCATTACTTTGAACTCTAGTGCAAATTTGTCAGTTCTGAAGCTCTTTCATGATGGCTCTTTGATTCTGAGGTGATGACTTAATTCAAAGGAAACGATACAGATGGAACTGGAAATGTTCTTTTACTCCACCTTCACTGTCTTTACTCGATACATTATAGAAACTGTATTTTTACCTACCACCAAAAAAACTAAAACGTTTTCTAAGAAGGCTAGATATTTTCTTAAATGAATGAGTAGTTACAGAGTAAGAGGCAAGGATTGTACTATTTTTACATCGGTGCATTCTGTATTTGGAGCCAGGAGGCGCTTAGCACATGAAAAGTAAGAAAGTAAGTCTTGGACATTAAAAATATCTTAGAAAGCTAAATGACGTAGTTATCCTGTCACGCTCTGAGTCCAACCTGCAGACCGGCTGGCCCGCCATGCAGCGGAGCAAGAAGGCAAAGCAGTGTAGCTCATTTTGAAAAATGTCAAGTGGCAAACTATTCCTTTAAATTTCCCCCTCACCCACCTTCCTTCCTTCCTTCCTTCCGCTATCGGGGAGGCTACCGGTCGATGAGTGTCGGAAGACAGCGTGTGTGCCTTTGACCCAGAGTGATAGTTACTTATGTAATGACTGGGCCCCTGCACACAGTGAGTGGGAGGGCAAACAGTTTGACCATGAAGCAGCTCTGTCAAGGTCAGCCTATAATTAGCACCTTTTTTGGCAGGTCAAAGTGGATGGAGACGGAAGCGTGGCTCCAGTCTAATCGGCTTTACATCACAAAGTAGGTGGTGGAGAGACGTGCTGTGAATATATGGAGGGTTCAGTTTGCAAAATGCGGTTACATGCATCACATGCACACATACGC
>NC_137234.1:9101367-9133867 GCF_949987685.1 Ammodytes marinus
TGCAGAATTTTTCAAGGGGAACTAGTTCATCCCTATTTAAAAAAAAACAATACATCACACTGGAGTGCATTGTGGATTTTTGATATTTCTAGTGTATATACAGTGATCACAAATGAAAATGTAACAGCAAACGAGACCATCAGTGCAAAGAACTCTATTTTTATAAGGTTTTTCTTAATGCCTTTGTCCAGGCACACTCACCCAGGAACAACAGCTGTTGTCTTAAAAACAGTGCCACTTTTGTCCAAAGGGACCGCTAGAATGAACCTAAACTGAAAGTTCCTCATAGCCACTTTAATAATGAAAACTTGTTACATTTCTTGGGAAAGAATATTCAAATTTTGGCCCAAAAAAATGTCAAAGTATGTACTGCTAGTCTATTTAGTTTTGAGCAGAGATTTTGCTTCATGTGTGTTATTTGAAAGATTTGTAGGGACGTAAGACCTCACTAATTTAAGGGTTAAAGGCTAGAGGATGTGAACGTATTCAGTATTTCACATGATAAAAAAAAAAATTGTATCCCTTTAAACATCTGGTGATTCCTCAGATTAAATCTGAACCCCAGGCTAGGGGACCTCATTTTACGACAAATTAAACCTTCATGGTTTATTTCATAGTCAACTAAAATCTAAAAATGAGCTGCCTAACCTTCCACTTGTGTCATCTTAAAGTTTTAATGCAGGGTTTATACGATGAGAAAAGGGCGGGGCATGGTTTTATAGGATTTGAGGTTTTTGTTATGTAAGCACCACCAAGTTACCATTAAAAATCTATTTCCCACTCAATAAAAACAATGAGATTTCGATGGAAAATTCAAAACACTTCTTATTTCTTGCAAATGTGCTGTCTCTGGACACATGAATAAACAGGTAGAGAGAATGAATGAGCAAACCAGGTGAAAAAGTCATTTTCATTAGTTTTTTTCTTGTGGTCCTCCATATATAAGTCCGGAGCTACAGAGTAACAATCACAAGATCCCTCGATACCGACGGTCAGGATGGGAGCAACTGCCAAATGAACAACATTTCATGAATAAATACTGTAGATAAATATATATTTCAAAAATATCCAATTGACAAACAAGAGCGCTCTCTACCCTCTGCATATGTAAACATGTGTTGTGTCAAAGGCTGCATTCACCGTCCAGGGCTGCATCACAACGTGTGTTGACAGGCGGAGCTGATGGGGCTGAAATGAGACAACAACACTATGAGATTACAGCTACAGTGTGAGGATAGAGAAAACATGAAGAATACATGGAATAAATCTATTTGAAAAATTGTCGGGCAGGTTAGGTTTTGATCATTCTGTTCATCTGTTCTGTTGTAATGAAAGTGGCCTGAAAGAAGCCTCAATAAATGTCGGAGCTGTAGGCTAGTGCTTTAGGTGGTGTTGATACACAAACACACAAAAACCTGTCAGCCTAGATGAAAGGATTTACAGGAAAGGACTTGTGTTAAAAATATCAAAGCAATAAGAACCTTTTGCTGTGATATCAGATAAAGTATTTATATATAAACGACTATAGTGGTTGTTCCTTTTATGTTTTGGTGAAATTAAGTTTTTTTTAACCAAACAAGAGGAAGGAGTCCAAGAAAGTTCAATTATATGGTGATATTTCTTATTTACAGTTGCAGAAATTGCTTTGAAATATTTTTGAATGTGGCCTATTACTCAAGACAAGGCTTAATAATAATAGTATTGTATACTTTTACCTTAAGCAGCATACTTAGTTTAGCGCACTTAATGGCGATTCACACACATTAACTTGGTCAACCATGAATGTTGATGTCATCTTCACCAAAAGCACTCATCTTAAATCAAATGTAATGCATCTGGCTTAGTCCAACAAACACCATTTCTATTTCCTCTCAAACATTCCTCTTTTTTTTAAGATATTTTTTTGGCATTTTTATGCTTTTATTGAAAGTGCAGAGAGACAGAGGTGAAATGGGGCAGAGAGGGGAGTGACATGCAGAGAACGACCGCGGGCGGGAATCGAACCCGGGTCTGCTGCTGAGCCCGGCCCGGGGAGGGACGCCCTACCAACTAAGCTAAGGGCGCCCCCTCTCAAACATTCCTAATCGGAATGCCGGTCATGTGTGGCACGAATCCCATTGTGTCTGAAGACAATCAGTTATTTTTGGAGAGTGTCAGTGTTCACTTCTCTTTTCAGAGAACCTCTGAGAGCAGTGTGTCCAGGTTGGAGATGTTTTTAGTATTCATGATGACATTTTGAGTGGGGTGATTTTCCACCGAGCAACTGCATGAACCAGGTTTTTTTTTTTTTTTTTTTTTTTTTTTTAACCTTTATTTATTCAGGTAAATCCCATTGAGTCCGAAGACTCTTTTGCAAGGGAGACCTGTTCCCATTTACACGTTACAGGCTAACTATTGACATTCACACGAGGCAAGGTGGGTGAAGTGTCTTGCCCAAGGACACAACAACTATGACACAGGTGGCAGGGCGGGGATCGAACCTCTAACCCTTTGATCATCGGCCGACCCGCTCTACCACCTGAGCCACAGTCGCCCCAAAGGTTAAACAGTAACCTCAACCTCGATATCCTTCCAGCTGTAATATTGTTTGATAGTAGGCAGAAGCCAGAGGACAGGAAGCAGTGGTTTGGTCCAACCCGATAGCCACTGCTGGTTTACTAAAGGCTATCATTAGCCCAATCCTAATCACTCGGCTGGGTTTGCTCTCGGCTGGGGGGCTGTAAGTGTGTATATATGAATCTGCAGACTATGGAACAGTGGTTGCCCCTTGACTAGATGTCTACCCACCCGTGGTCGTCTTAAGTGCTGCTATTTAGGGGGTCTCCTGTCTGCCTTGAGAGGTTATTACTGTGGAAGTGCACAGGGTCGGGCAGGGAGCCGGGGTGTGTGTGTGATAATTGAGGTCCTTGTTGGAGTGCTCACGTTTTACTGAGTAAGTTTTAAAGTGCAGACCCTGACTGTTTTTTTTGTTTTAAATCCAAGACTGGGATGGTAATTGTTTGATAGTTCACTAATTAAGCTGAGTTACAGTCCTCTCTGGAGTTATATATGTCTGATCCACAGCTGCATTGGAGCACAGTGTCTCATTTGTTTTCACTGTCGTCCGGGGTCATGACATTATTAATGGTGCTTGCAAGCCTTTAAGTGAAATAGGTTGTAGTATGGATTTGCTATGTTGAAAAGAAAAAAGGTCCTTCTGTGTATAGAACCAGCACTAATGAAAACCAAAGATCGCTCACTGCTTAATAGTGCTACAATTTCAGTTAAGAGTGTGATCAGCTAGCAACACATAACAAGCAGCAAGTCATTTGTATTCCTATGAATTCCTCAAATAAATGGATGCATTAATGTAAACCTAAATTAATGACCATTCAATGGTGAGTGTTGGTGGGTCTGTGCGCGTCAGTGGAGCTTTTTTAGTGTTGTGAGCCATTACAGTGTATTACTGAATGGGCTTACCAGGCCCAGAGGCCTTGGGGGCCCTAAGCAGAGTCTCTGTTTGAAGTCACGGTTAGTAACTTTTTATGTTGCATTGTCAAAGGGCTCAGTCATTCATGTCAATGCCAGGATTTAAAAAGTCCAACCAAAAATCCAAAGGAATAGCCTAAATATTACTCATTAAAATGTAACAAGAAAGAAATAATCTTGGGCCCCTCAACTATGAGAGGACGGACACAAAAAGCAGGTGCAAAACAACAGCATTAGTAGCTCTGTATGGGTCCTCATAAGGGGCCACTAAGGCCTTTAAGAGTCCAGGCCCAGGGGCCCATTATCTTATAATCCGTCCAGGTAAGATAGCTGTTGATAGTTAGTTAGTTGCAAAATGTGGGCTGGTCGCTGAATGTGAACCATAATGTCTTGTTTTCTATTTCCACAGGTTACATTTCAGAATATGTGACGTGTGGGTTTGGAGGATTTGGAGATGTTTAAAACCACCTTGGATGGAGCTGTGCCAGATCAAACTAATTATTTTCATGGTTTTGTAATTAGTAGTGTTGTCAGTCTCATTGGCGGCCCTTCTGCTCACGCCAGATTGCTCAGCCTATCAAAATAAAGTACCCAAGCTCCCGGGAGAGACTCCTGTGGCCACCGCTCAGGTAAAACGGGCTGTTGAGATAGTTATTTTCGGCTACGAGGTGTTTATCAAGTGTAAATATGTCTTTGTGTGTGCTCTGTGTCCACCTTATGATTTTAGGTTTGTGTATGCACATTATGTACGTATGCTGCATACTTGCTGGAGTCTACGTACTCAGTGTGCACGGTGGGCAACCCATGCACTTATTTTACTGAGCTTCTTAAAATAGCTCTGGCCCCAGTGTGATTGTGTGTTTATGTGTGACAGACACTTCTAAAAGCAGGGGGAAAGCTAGCCTGGCAGCAAGGGCTGTTTCGGAGCCAAACCTCCAAAAAGATGTGTGGTTAGCCTGCATGGCTATACTTAGCGTAGCGTACCCTGTGTGCAGTGATGTGTGTGTGTGTGTGTGTGTGTGTGTGTGTGTGTGTGTGTGTGTGTGTGTGTGTGTGTGTGTGTGTGTGTGTGTGTGTGTGTGTGTGTGTGCTGTGGGGTCTGCCAGATAGAGACAAGGGGGTGCCTGTGTCCACCCCTACCTATTAATTCTGTTGGGGTGGGGGCTATGGCTCACAGATGAAGCTAACCACAGCTAAATTGAGCTGTTTGTAAATCCAGGCCTTGAGCGTATTAGTAGAAGACATGTGTGTATAACTGTCAGCTTGGTTAAAATCTGTGTTGAAGTTTTTCAGTCTGTATTTATGTGTGTGAGAGATTGGAATGCTCTGTGTGTTTGTATGTGTGTCCATATTTACAGGCCACTGGGGAAAAGCAGGGTGAATATGGGATGGGGGGCAGTGAAAGAGACTTTAAAGGAAACAAACAGCAGCTACAGATGAACGAGTGATAAAGATAACGTGTCTATAGGGCACTGAAAGATACTGATTCTGTCATTCTGTTTTGCTACATCATAAAAGACCATTACTGACCTTTTTTTCCCCTTAGCTTAAGGCATACCAGCCCTTTGGTGAGCGTATGTGTGTGTTAATAGCAGACATTTAAGATGAAAACTTGAATGGCACGCACACACCATGACTATTTTGAGACTTATTCATTGTTCTGACAGAAGACACTGCTTCTTTTTGTATTGATCTATGTTTTGGTGTGAGTGAGAATCCTGGTTCTGATTTGCCACTTGAAAAATCAGGTGTACGCTCTAAGCTGAGTTTAACCTGCCAACTTAAGTGCATTTAAACACATTCAATCAATGCACTTATTCCGATTCCCTCACTATGCACATAGCACTTTTCTACTCCAATCAATTAAATAAAAAAAGAAAAGGGGAAGAAAAGCTCATCATTAATTACAGTTCAAACTTACATTACACTGATTTGATTGCATGATGTAATATGTATTGTCCATCGCCCATAAGACAAGTAGACATAAGATGTGCTAGTGTGGAGAACAGAGGTGAAGAGGGAGAAGGTTAATTCTAGGTTATATTTTATCTGTAAAGGTTCAACACTTGACAGTTAAAGCATGGGTTATATGTTCTAACCTAGTTTTAAAGGCGTTGGCACTGGAATATATAGGCTCAGGTTTATTGTTAAGATGTGGGTTCAAGGTTAAGATAATAAGATTAGACTCCGCAATAAATCTTTGGTTCCCAAAAAGAATAACAAATATGCATGTGTGTGTGTGTGTGTGTGTGTGTGTGTGTGTGTGTGTGTGTGTGTGTGTGTGTGTGTGTGTGTGTGTGTGTGTGTGTGTGTGTGTGTGTGTACATACTGTCTGTGCCTGTGTGAGGACAATGTCTTTTGCCTGCGTGCCTTCACTATGGTACAAAATGTTCTGGGTCAGGAGAGCTGGCACCAGACCAAGTCTCTGGACTGGAGTAACCTCTGTGTCTCACTACTCTGTAACTCTCTCATTCTGGCTTGCATTACTGTAACTCACAGCTCCAAGCTTAACCCCCACAGAGTTACACAAGCACACTCTGTAATGCAAAGTCTACCTTGCCCTGATGGTATAATGACACACACTCACACAAACTATTACACAGTTTAGTAACTGTAGTAACCTGTGGGGCAAAACGTACACTTACATATTCTTCATCTATTAGTTGTTCCATTTGTATCACACATCTTTTTCTTGAGGTGTTGTTATAATTTCGTTCCTGTATATTCTCTCGTTAAAGGTTGACTAAGCAATTCTGGAGAATGCTTGTTGTCAAAATCACTTTTTTGTCAAAATCAAAAGAAATCCAGCCTTGGCTCTGTAGAAGGGCTTGTTGCTAGCTACGGTGGGCCCCTTTTGTTTATATATCCGTTGATTACACACTCATTTACAAAGCCTAGGTTGATAATTTACACCAGATTATTTTTCACCACACACACACACACACACACACACAAACACACACACACACACACACACACACACACACATACAGTACAGAGAGGTAGCAGATTGTGAATTGGACAACAATTGTGAACAATCGTTCTCCAGAATTGCTGACTCCACCTTTACATTAATGCTCATTTGTGTTGTCAGGACATTACGGCTTTCTTTTTTTTAAAGGTATTTTTTGGCATTTTTATACTTTATTGATAGTGTAGAGACAGAGTTGAAATGGGGCAGAGAGGGGAGTGACATGCAGAGAACGACCGCGGGCTGGAATCGAACCCGGGTCTGCTGCTGGCCGAGGCCCATGGGGGGGACGCCCTACCAGCTGAGCTAAGGGCGCCCCCACGGCTCTGACCTTTGACCTCTCTGTTGTTGCTGCCATGTAATGCTGCTGATAAGTGAAGATACTTGCTTTGTCTCACTGATTGTCCTCTCATTTTTCTACCAAAGCAACGAGTCAAAATCCTTTCCCCTTCAAAACACAAACAGGGCTGCCTTTGACTTCAGCCAGTCACAATATCGATCTTGCTTTAAGGTATAGCGCATTTTTCTCTCTGATTGTCTCATTATGATATTATGGGGACTCTAAATATTGTTTTTATTCAAAACACTAGAAGTTGTTGAGTAAATTATCAATTGTCAGAAAATGAACTGTACACAACGTTTTGAGCACATGTAATCCTTTCACACTTTTCACCTTCAAAAGTTCTGCTTTGGGAGTGCAGTGTTTGGGGAAAAAAAACTCTTGCTGAGTTTTTGGGCGTTTTGATTTACAAATAAGAAAGTATGTCTTTCACAAGCCCTGGTTGTGCTAGAAATCTATTACTGTAATACGACCATACATTTATAAGACTCGGTCGGCACCTCAGGAAGATTTGTGGCCCTTCATCCCACCCCATCACCATGGGGGATCGGCAGTAACAGGGCAGGGCTTGTGGAGCAGCACAGGGATACTTAATAATCCATTTTACACAGCCGGGGCTTTTGGGTGATCACTTTATAACGTTGTGATTGGAGGCCTGCGTTGTGGAGTTAGTGAATGCACCGCTTGTTTTAAGGCAGGGTTTGGGTCTGGATAGTCTGTGGTCCAACTAATGCCCCTGCCCCTTCCCTCTTTGGCCTTTTAACTTCGATGGTTAAAACACGAGTCTGTTGCATTCTTTGGGCTGAGCAACCTTCGGTCACAGGAAGCCAAAGGGCCTATTTGACTCTATGTGGTTCCTACTTATTGTCTCAAAACAGCAAGGAAGCACGGGTTTTCACCACTGCCATGTTTTCACTTCATCTGCTGCCTTCCTTTTTGTAGCCACTGGGGAGAGTGGTGGTTGTGTGCAAGTAGGTGGCTTGATAATCATCTGGGTGTGTGTGTGTGTGTGTGTGTGTGTGTGTGTGTGTGTGTGTGTGTGTGTGTGTGTGTGTGTGTGTGGGTGTGCGTGCGTGCGTGCGTGCATGCGTGCGTGTGTGCGTGTGTGTACCTCAGTCACGGCTCACTGCTGCATTGTTTGCAAGTCGTGTGCAAGTGTTAATGCGGGGGATTTCCTTCTATCCAAACACTTGTATATAAGTCACCAAAGTACTGACAAATGCTTTTTCATGGTTGTTGTATTTATTCAATATAGGATACTTATGTCAAGAAAAAGACAATGTGGGGGGCTTCCTTAGCTCAGTTGTCAGGGCGTCCCCCCCCCCCCTGGGCCGGGCCCAGCAGCAGACCCGGGTTCGATTCCCGCCGGGCCCAGCAGCAGACCCGGGTTTGATTCCCGCCCGCGGTTGTTCTCTGCATGTCACTCCCCTCTCTGCCCCATTTCACCTCTGTCTCTCTGCACTATCAATAAAGCATAAAAATGCAAAAAAAAAAAAAAAAAAAAAAAAGACAATGTATTGTAAAGGGCGCCATTATTAAATTAAGCATAACATGTCTGTTTTCCTAAAGAATCCAAGCAGAAATAAGGACGCTGCTCTTGTCTTACTAATCAGCTGGTAATCGACCTCATGATGCATAAGTAAACCAATAATACAGAACAATAGGCGAAACAGCCGATGCTCCAATATTGATTTCTGAAGGTGGTGCTCTTTTGTTTCTCTGCAATTTAATTTAACTGCTCCTAATGCTTTCACAAAGGAAGAGAGATGTCAATACATCTATACAAACCAGATATGATGCACCAGACGAGCATATCAGCAGGTCTTATATGATGCAATTTAGATTTATTTAAACAAGACACAATTATAGCTTTAAGTACTAACTTATTTTGGACTCTTAAACATGCTCGTAATGACTTAATAAGTGCTCTCTGGTCTTTGGTCATGGGTACAATCATGTTTTCCAAATGTCACATTTACTGGATTTATAGTATAGTATTTTTAGTTTATAGTACAGTATTTTTAGTTATACTGTTACTGGCAGCCACGACAATGTTGATGCTCAATTGCAGTTTGAAGAACTGCGAGGAAGAATCGCATGGAACAAACAGCAACATAAGACATTCAGTGATGGGTGAAACAAATCTTGATATCAAAGTGTTTTTTCTGAACAGAGAGATTATCAGGGTCCATCATCCTTCCTACATTATAAATATCCATCATCATATACAATAAATCAGCCTGGAATCAGATTTTTCTTTTTTGCAGATGGTAAACTGTAACTGTTTATCATTATGGCTCTTTCCCTGTACTGGGCAACCCACTGTATAGCCAGGTGGGATGCAAGCCTCCATAGCCTCTCCTGTGTAGACGCAGCGCTGCCTTGGCCTGCTGTGCAGCAGCAACAGGCTGCAGCGGAATTTTCATTATTTTCTAAGAGGCTGCTCCTTCTTGGGTGGTCCTCGCCATGTGTCGGCCCTGAGTATGTGTAAATATGTGTGTGTGTATGTGTTAGGGAGTTTGTGTCTTGTTGCAATCACGTTTTGTGAATACATTCGGTCCGTGTGGCTTATGCAAGTGTGTTTTTTTTTCGCCCCAAAAACTGCAAAAGTCACGCATTCCCTTCCCACCTAATTAGCCTTAGGCTTCAATTTACGACAGTGATGGTGATAGTCTAAACTGGGCGTCAGCCAAGTGGTTAGGACACAGCTAAATACGGCCGTTGTATTTTTTTTCTTTTTTGTTGTGAAAACAAAATTCATATGTGACAAAAATCAGATGTCTTTTTTTACAACTTAAAATGAGGTTATAAATATATTGAACTTTAGAGAGGGAAAGTGGTGATACTTTCTGTCTATTAACAGTGCTGCAACCTTTGTCCAAGTACAGGCTCCAGTAAGCCTACTCTCTGTGCGATTTTAGGTAACATTTTGAGTATGTTGGGCTAATTCCTAAAGCAGATTTGTTTAGGGAAAAAAAATTACTGGTCAGTACAGTAGTGTAGTGAACCGAAAAAACCTTTACCCGATGTGCCACCATTATACAAGATATGCCAGTAAAACTGTAGTGAGGATTCAACCAGGCTTTGCATTGTATTTTCAAACCATGAACATTTGAATTCAAGGCCAAGAAAAATGCAAAGTGTATTGGTCAAACAAGAGAAAGAGAGACATCTATGGAACTAGCTCTTCTGTTATTTAATCCGGTGTGTTTGTGTGTGTGTGCTTTAAAAATTCTAAATTTGCTGCAAACCAAAAAATAAATGTTGACAGCTCCCTGATTTAAGGCTCATTGTCCTGAATGTGCTGAGTGCATGACCAAAGTGCATGCAGCAAAGAACACACCATCAAATACTGAAATATTTGTGGTTGTTTGAGGCAGGGAGAGAAATTTGACTCTTCTCCTCCAAAATGATTTTTCCATTGTTTTGGCCAAATCCACAGAACAGAGAAACTGAGCCAAGACCTGGGCCAGTAGAGCAAACTCTTAGCGCCACTCAAGCTGCAAATGTGTTTTTTTTAGAGAGTATAAAACAGCTGCATATGCCATACCATTATCTAAATACCAGTGTAGCACAATAATCACACAGACAAACTGCACCCAATCTTCTTGTCATGTCTTGCTGCGCTGCCAATTTACCAAAAATACTGCACATTCAATTTTGGGAGTACCTCAGTAAGTACCAGTCTTGATGTAAACGGATAACGGTTTCTTCTTACTATAAAATTGCCAAAGCTATTTAGCAACATTGCATAATATTGAGATACAGTATTACCTGGAACCCTGTAAGCGCCTTAGGGAATAAAGCGCTATATAAATCCTATCCGTTATAATTATTATTGAGTTAATGCATGGTGCACCAACCAAAGGTTTAAAAAGTAAACTACTAACTTACTAACTTGGGCAACCAAATACCTGTTTAAGGGTTAGAAGGTCATTCAATGAAAAAAAAAAGATAAGAGCTTAATTTGTGATTCTTACATTTCCGCTCCTTGGGCTATGAAAGCATACATCATAGTTTTGGCAAAGTTGTATCTTCCCCACCCAATGTCTGCTTAAAGCTTATTTTCACGTTGATTAAAAGTAATTGTAGTCCGGCCCACAATACATGTCTCTGACCCATATCTTCACAAATATTACACTTGTAGTCTTTGACGTCACTAATCCAGGTCCAACCCGACGTTTTCTCAATACACAAGGGCCTGGACCTCGAAAGAGATTTTTCTGCCTTTCCATATTAAATTCCTATAGGGGTGTATCATTCCATAAGTTAAAGAAAGAGGTTTTCAGAGAGCATATAGCTACTGGTGGATTACGGAGAGACTGGAGTGAATAAGGAGGAGTAGGACGAGAGGCTTTAGTAAGTAAGCAAGTAACACATAACAAGGTCTGCGTCTGAAGCCTGTTGAAATCAGAGGACAACACACTTATACAGATCTGTGGTATTGATTAACTGTATTTACAAAAGAGAAACTTAAAGTCTTGTCCTCTTTGCACGCTCTCTGACATATTTTTTTCCTATTCTTTTTTTGAATGATTTCTTTTTGTTGAGTTTTAAAGTGTGCCCGTGTGTGTGTGTGTGTGTGTGTCAATCTGGGGGAGTGTGGCCTCGTTGTATGAACATGCCTTTTTCTCTTCCCCACTGGCAGGAACAATAGCGTGCGGCGAAGTCCCGAGGAGCAGCCAAAAGCCGTGAACAATGTGAGGGGCGTCGCGTGCCTCGGCAGGAGGTGGTTCATGCCCGAGCCCTCGCAGTGTGTGTGTGTGTGTGTGTGTGTGTGTGTGTGTGTGTGTGTGTGTGTGTGTGTGTGTGTGGGGCTGGCGGGCCGGGGGGGCTTCCAGAGTCACCTCTAGAAGCAGGTGAAATGCCTGGCATGCCAAAGTCCAGTCTGGCTTCCTGCAATTGAAAATCAGGAAAGGGAGAAAGTGAAGGATTATGTTGACCGTCCAGCGGGGTGGAATGTCGGGCCTGGGAAGTGACCGTGGCCTCTCTGGCTTTAACTGCATATGGGTTGGAGGTTGGGGGTAAGAGGCCAAGGCCCAAACATACTGTATCTCAGAACACTGAACACTGTATGATAAATGGGTTTTATTTATGTTTTTTTCTGCCCTTACTGAAGTTTACCTTTGTTTACCCTTACCTGTCTTTGTACAAAAGCCAGGTAAGGGTAAGTGCTGTCATGGTGCCAACATTTAAATAAAGGATAATGTATACAGCGAACGGGTCACTCAGGACTGTTTTCGGGTTCATGTTATCATATACCTTGTTATTTTTACATTTTCAACTTTCATAACAACATTCATTGGATTGCCTAAAACTGGTCCGAGGTGGTTTATGTTGGCACATCATTAAAGGATGATAGAAACTTTGTTTTCAAATCAAAAATTGCTTTCTGATACCTGCTTTCACTATAGATGAATCACCTTCGAAAGATGAAAGCAAAAAAACAAAACAAAAGAAAAAGAGCGTGGCTGGGACCCATAGCTGACCAAGTGCATCCTGTATGGTTTGCCCGGTGACCCTGGTTGCCCTTTTTATCAAGTCCTCCAAATTAAATGTGTATTGTGACCATTCCCCATAGAGCGACATATTGTAGCGTTCTCTTATCTGGCAGCCATAGAGGGCTTTGACACTTGAGGATAACCATTTTGAGGCCTTTCCTGAACTGACTGATACTACAGTGTTCTTGTCAAGCACCAGCAATTATTTTCTCAACTAAGATTTTTTTGTTGGTTTTCTGTTATTGTTTAGCCAGAAAATAGTGAAATTTCCAAAGAAATGTACCACACCCAAGCTAGACCCTACAGTCCCAAAGCAAAATATATTACCAGGGACTACAGGTGAAAATTAGCCTGCATGGCTAAATCCGGCACATTTACATGTTAAACTTTGGTGCTCATGTTTATCAATGTGCGCTGTCCCTTCTAAATAAAGAAATCTAAATGTATTTGTGGACAGTCAAGGACAGATTAAAGCAGGAAATTGTTGCTGATTCATTTTCTGACGATAATCGATTAATAAAATAAGCGTTTCTGTATCAGTAATGTGGATCCACCTACTACATGTAACATCTGTTTTATTTCATGCTCCTACGAGCTGGTCTGCATCACCGAACTCCTTGCTCTCTCTCTCTCTCTCTCTCTCTCTCTCTCGCTCTCTCTCTCTCTCTCTCTCCAATGATCTCTCCATGTCTCTCCCCCTCACTTGCCATTTTATCAAAGGGGGGAGGAGGACACTACTCGTTTACTGCTCAGCTGTTTCCCTGTAAACTTTAATGTATATAGCCAAACAAGTGTGTGTTGTTAACACACACACACACACACACACACACACACACACACACACACACACACACACACACACACACACACATACACACAAACGTATTGCACCAATACAAACAAAAAAACCTCGCCCAGCCACAACCCCCATGCCCCCCCCACACACACACACACACACACACGCACCCCCGACCAACACTGTTCTGATTTGACATAAACAAGTCAGAGAGGCTGAATGAAAACAAGCCGGGGCATATCGCCAGTGCTCCTTTCTCCTTTTTGGCTCCGCTCCACGTCCCAGATCTCTCAATCATTCACACTGAGAGAGAACGTGTACGGATTAATAAGATAAGATAAAACATTTGAGAATCAGCTTCCATCAGCCGTACAGGATAGATCGTCCCCATATGAAGATTGAATAGTCCAGTTTTTATGTTGGTCTCTCTCTGTTTGACAAGCTTCCATTCTTTTTTTTTCTTTTGCCTTTTTTTGCTATAACTTCATTCTATCTCTCTCTCTCTCTCTCTCTCTCTCTCTCTCTCTCTCTCTCTCTTTCTCTCCCTAAGACGATATAAATTTGATTTGAACCAGATGTGCTGCATTGGCCCTGAGATGAAGCCAGCATTTTTTTTTTATGTACCAGTATATATAATTTTAAATTCATGGTCCCCGCAGAGAAGGAAAGGACGCGTATAACACCTGGAACCGCTCTCAGTTTTAGGATATACAGGTTGTACTTTTGGTGCCAATACTGTGTGCCAATATGTGTGTGCGCGTGTGCGTGTATGTGAGTGCGTGTGCATGCATGTTACACCCTATCTCCTTTTTCCCTCTGCACTGCCTTGTACTTGTCCTGGAATTTTAAGTAAACAGTGTTACAATTATTGGAACATTTACATAATGTCAAATTTTGTTGTTGATTAACTTAGCCCAATACAACAGAAAAACATTTCCTACACAGAGGCACTTCTTACAAGCTGTCTAAAACAGAGTTTTCCAGATCTCTGTCGCTCTGCTGCCACGCTACACATTGCCTGAGGTAATCGTTTGAACCACTGCAAATGACAAATGTGCACAGCAGATATGTTCAAAGGGGATTACAGTTAATCAGTGGCACCTGCCCCAGAGTAAGTAAGGAAGTAGGCGTTTTGATGTCCACCTTTAGTGATTTCATGGGTCGGCCATTTCAGGGAAACCCTCCAAAAATAATGTACCCAGGTTTCACAGAACTATGTCTAGTTGCATTGCATGAAAAGGGTTAAACCATTTTCCCCATTTAGCAATCAGTGTCAAATTTGAATTTCGAAAGGAGGAGGCCTAAGCTCATTGACATACATTAAATCAATGTATTCATTTGCATCACCAAAAGTTCGATTCAAATTAATCTGCATGTTATTGGCCTCCTGCCAGTGATTGTATCTAACAGCCTCATTTTCACACTGGAGTAATAGGTGCTTAGGGACATGTTGGACCCTTCTGTCTCCGCGTCCATGGCGCCCCGTCCTTTGTGTCAAATCTCATTTAATCACCGTTATTGATTGCCCTTAATCACTGCTTTTGGTTTCATATCATTTGGCGACCACTTCTGCAGTAATGCTGATACGCCCAGTGCCATCTGTTGAGAGTGCCAGGCAGATCTTGTTATCAGCCATGTGGCACATATTCCCGACAGACAGGCCCATACCACGCTCAGAGGCCACCTGCTCATCCAGTGTGGAGATGCTCCTGCCCACCAGGTCATTACTGTGTTTTATATACAGGATACTTTGTAGTGTGTGTGTGTGTGTGTGTGTGTGTGTGTGTGTGTGTGTGTGTGTGTGTGTGTGTGTGTGTGTGTGTGTGTGTGTGTGTGTGTGTGTGTGTGTGTGTGTGTGTGTGTGTGTGTGTGTGTGTGTGTGTGTGTGTGTGTGTGTGTGTGTGTGAGAATAGGTGTCCAGGGGGGAGGGGGATGGGCAGGCACTAATCCTTTGATTTTACCCTCCAGACTTGTGTCCATGTCTGCGTAGAAATAAAAAAAAGTTTATGTTTATTTCAAATCATACTGAATTTGACAATGAATGCAACTACAGATTAGGTCCAAATGACTTCTTATTCGATCCTTTTATGATAGCTTTATTCAAATGTTTTCAGTTTGGATTTTTAGTGCCGTAAAATCATTCGTTGTTGGATTTTATGACAAGTGATGTAACACAATGACAAAGCACAAAGGGCGAGGTTTGGGGGGGGAGTGCATGCAAACTCCAGCAAGCTTCCACAATGGAGACAAAACAATCACACAAAAACAAACTGTGACGACAAGCGACTGAATTGTCATTGCAGGGCGGTGCGCTCGGTGCGAGGACACTGTACTGATAATGTGTGCTCTGTAGCTAGGCCTGATGGCCAGCAGCTTTACAACCTTTTACTGTCTGGTAACTCAGCGCCAACAGATGTGTTTACACAACCTTTATTACCTGTCATTAACGAGCTGTCAGCATGTGTGTGTGTGTGTGTGTGTGTGTGTGTGTGTGTGTGTGTGTGTGTGTGTGGTGTGTGTGTGTGTGTGTGTGTGTGTGTGTGTGTGTGTGTGTGTGTGTGTGTTGTGTGTGTGTGTGTGTGTGTGTGTGTGTGTGTGTGTGTGTGTGTGTGTGTGTGTGTGTGTGTGTGTGTGTGTGTGTGTGTGTGTGTTTGTGTGGAAACAACTGAAGGTTTACCCTCAGACATATGTGCAGGGGAGCTGCTTTGACCTTGTAGATTTTGATAAAAGAGGCCTTTAAGCGAGAAACTTCGGGTCACCTTGACATTTTGGGAGATAACGCTCTCTGCTCTGCTCTCTAACCTTATGGCTATTTGAAGATATTCATACTTCATTTATGTTCAGGCAGTAGAGGAGTCTAGAACACTTAATTCATCTTTATCTTCTTTTAGGCTTGGCACAAAGACTGGAAGAAGTCAGGGAAGTGGTTAATGTCAGGAAAATGTGTCAAGTGTGTCAGTGTTACAGGCAAGTTGCAAGTTATCGTACTCATTATAGCTCCTCTTGAGTATGAGTTAAGTGGGAGGTAAAATAAGAAAAAAATCCCTTTGTTAGTAGAATGGTTGACTATAATTACCTAAGCCCCTTTCACACATGAATTCCGGAAAATATCCGGTGAATCTGACCCAGAGAATGTCCAGCTCTACCTTTTCACACATGCAACATGTAGCAGGAGATTTTCGGTGTGGGACGTGTTATATTCAGGGTATATTCAGGATCATTTCGTAATTTCAAAATCACAGTACACACACACACACAGACACCCATTCGCAAACAATTAATGGAGATACTGGTTGTATTTTCCAACCATGGTTGACAGGGGAGAATTCGCCTTGCATGATCGCATAAACACAGAGAGAGGAAGTTCAGGAAGAATAGTATTTCAGGAAGCTTGAAAATGAGCAAGCAAAATCTCTCCAAAACATCTTGACATTATCTTTGGGTCTTACACAACCTTCAATTTGACCTGTGCGTGGTACGTCTGCGTTGACGTGTGAACTTCACCATTGCAATGAGCATATTTTTTGCAAAAACCTTGCCAAATGCCAGTTTGTTCCCTTTTTCTACAAATTTTGAGTTTCGCAACAGGCCTTTTCTGTGAAAAATCATGCGTTTTGACGTGAGAGTGGTTTATATTCTGACAAACACAGAATTTTTTTTAGCAGCTTGCATATTTTAGCGTGAGGACATCCTCTTTTTTTGGGGCATTTTTATGCTTTATTGATAGTGCAGAGAGACAGAGGTGAAATGGGGCAGAGAGGGGAGTGACATGCAGAGAACGACCGCGGGTGGGAATCGAACCCGGGTCTGCTGCTGGGCCCGGCCCGGGAGGGGGACGCCTTACCAACTGAGCTAAAGGCGCCCCCGACAACCTCTTTTCTTTCTCTTCATTCACATACACCAAATGAGATAGTTATTACAGTTCTTGTTTTGTTCTCTTATTCAGCATTTTAAAGAAATAATAAGGTGACTGGACTCAATAGCCCTGATGAGGGAAGTGAGAGTGTGACTGTAACTTACTGATAATGCTACTACTGCTGTCAGATACACTGCAGTTTCCTCATCTTTCTGATGATTCAGCAGGATTCAACCCATCTTCTGTAAATATGTTTTTTACGTGACTGAGTGCGTGACATGTCCTTGCTCCTACAATTACAGTCTTTCTCTACGTATGATCTATAAATAAATAAAAAGACAGAGGGGAAAAAATTAGTGGCCATGTAAAAAGACTAAAAGTGTCTGTTTATTTTCTGCCTGTCCACAGTTTGTTGCTGTTTCAAGTTGACTGTAGTGTACTGTACAGACCACTGCAATCAGACTGGAGTATGTCAGCCAAGCAAACAGCTACAGGGGAGTGTGTGTGTGTGTGTGTGTGTGTGTGTGTGTGTGTGTGTGTGTGTGTGTGTGTGTGTGTGTGTGTGTGTGTGTGTGTGTGTGTGTGTGTGTGTGTGTGTGTGTGTGTGTGTGTGTGTGTGTGTGTGTGTGTTCTGTTACATTGTGTGTTTAGTTATGGACAGCTGCCAGTGGAAGGAGAGAGCAGCGAGGGGAGGGGGGGGGGCTGGTTGGATATCAGGGTTTGCTCGGGCTCGGCGCCAAAGGACTCTTCTGTTTTTCTCAGCTGGCGATAATAAATGAGGAGTAGAGAGAGAGACAGAAAGAGAGAGATACCAAGAACAGAAGATTTTTTTCCTTATTTCACCTTTATTTATACTAGTAATCTCATCGAGACAAAGGGGTCTCATTCTCAAGAGTGAACTGTTTGGGACTATACCATCACAATCAGTTACAGATAGACAGACAGACAGATTTACCAATAGCACATACAGTACACAAAAAAAAGAGTTAGAGTGGGATAAGGAAAGAAAATCAAGAAGAGACATTCAAGCAGAGGAAAACCAAAAGAAATGAACGTTAAAACTCAAAAGGATCAAGATACGTCAACGAGAGAGAAAGGAGGTGAAGAAAAGCAAAGAGTGAGAAGACAAAGTCAAACAAAACTGCACTCAACAATAGAAACGGGGACGACTGTCTTTGCAGCATGTTATGTGGGGGGGGGGGGGGGGGGTTGGTAAAAGGAGTAAGAAGAAGTGAAGGAAGAGAGGGAGGATGGTGAGGAAGGACTGACAGGAAAATGAAGAATAAGAAACAGGAAGAGGAAAAGAAAAGACAAAGGGAACAACCAGGGGAAGGAGAGGGAGCAGAAAGGAAAGGACTGCAGTCAACCTTAAATCAGAAGTTCTTTAACTGATGCATAAGAAAAGTAGTCAGAGCTGCCAGTGACATTGGAGCGGTGGGTATTAGAACTAAAGTTTGGCAGACCGGCGTGCTCAAATCAAATCTAGTTTAGAACAAATTCTTTATTGTTTATCAGTTTACAGCCGGACGACCAGGCACTAAAAGAGGCACGACACCCAACAACAATCAGTACTGCTGCTGTTCTGCTGCCTCTTGCAATACTGATGTGATAAGTGAGCCACTTAATCATAAACTGGCCCAGTGCAGATGCTCAGTGCAGACAGTGGACATTTTTTTATTCATTTGCCTTATCATTTGTTCACCTTGAATTTTGTTGCAGCCAGTTGTCCAAATTCCTTTTTAGTGCTCCATCATTCGCACACACTTCACACACAGAAGGGTCAGGTGTGCATTGGTAAGAAAACTTTCATCATTAAAAACACCTTTCTAAAGCATCCTTTTTAAAATTCCTCAGACGGCTACTTTGTTGGCTATGGCAAAAAACGTGACAACAGCTTCAAATTAAACAACAAACCGTTTTGTTTGTCTACCCTTGTCCACCCTGAGTTTCTTCAAGGAGACATTTTCCAAACATGTGTGCCCTTCTGTGTGGCTGCATGACACTTCGTACAGTGTTTATCAAACATATACCGGTCTTAAGGAGCTGCTTCTGAATCTGAAGGTCAGGAGCCAGCCTTTGTGAACAGGTGTTTCCTGTGCGATGCAATTCATGTTTTCCAAATGGAACGCTTAAGTTTTAGACAGGATGTTTCAGAAATTGGGGCAAACGTGGCCAGCTACTGTCGCACATTTACTGTTGGTGAGAAACACACACACACACACACACACATACACAGTGCGTCAGAGGGTAGCACATTGGCGTCATGTTCGCTCATCAAGCTGTACAGTGGTTACAATCTATAAGAGTTACAGCGACAGAACCCCCATACTTTACTCTCCTCTCTCTCTCTCGCTCCCTCTCTCTCTCTCACACACACACACATGCAGCAGCAGCAGACCTATAGCATCCCTATTTGGGACTTTGATGGCAGCGACCACAAATCCAGCCGGGGCGGTGTTTATAGTGTGTAGTTGTCGCCTCGGTGGAACTTCAGAGTGCGACAGAGGAGGTGGGCGTGTCGCCGGGTGACACGACTTCCAACTTCATAAAGAGCAGCCAAGCACAATTAGTAGTGTTTTTACACCCTGGGGCCCCGCTACACAGCAGCCCCGGGGCCTTTTCATGTACGGCTTCTCTGCTCAAAGTGGTGGGGGTGAGAGGGTAGGAGAAAGAAGGGGGGGGCACAGGGGGTTGTGAACCAGCCATGTTAGCTAATTGAGAGCCACATCTATCAGAGGCCCCCCGGCACTAATGTCAGATCCCAGCCCAGATGTGACGCTGTGGGCAGATGAAACGCTTCCATATAGATGGTATTTTTCTTCTTTTTTTCCATCCACAGAAGCAAAGGAGCGGGTGAAGGGTTTGATTCCACCATGGAAAGGGTTTGGTAGAAGAATAGATGAAAGACTTTCAGGAATAATGGCTTGATAACAACCGGACTGTGCGTCTTGAAAACTGAATCACCGTCTCAACGTAACAAGCGGACGAGAGGGAGGAAGGGGCTCAGCTGGCCTTTGAGAAGAGAAAAAAATGTTTGTTGTCGTTTGTTTTTGAAGTTTTCTGTTGACGATAAGAGCGCCCTCTGATCGCACCGCTCATTACGGGCCATCTGATAAAAAGAAGAGAAAGCAAAAACAAAAAAAGGGCTGATTTGTGTTTTCGTAACAAAAGATAAACACACAATATCGCAGTCCCGGTGGCTTTTGTTTGCTTACTTTGCCTGCCTCCCCTGTTCTGTTTGTGGGCCACAAGTGTGTCTCTTGAGGCTGACACTGTCTTATTTCGGGGGATTAAGGATCTTAACGCTCGCCTTCTTTGTTTTAATTCTAAAGGGGTTGAAAATCCTCTTGGACGGAGAAGTTACTGAGACGGTCAACAAGACACTCAGCTACCCAAAGGGGCCAGACCCTCAAATACACTACCCACTTCTTGTGAACTGGGGGGGCTTATAACCATGGCTACCAGTGTAGAGATCAGTGCAGCTACAGGTGCAGTATGATGATCTCCATGGCTTATGTTTCAATGTTCTATCCCAACCAAGTTCTTCTACATTGTTGAGTTTTGATTAGCAGGTGCATAAGGCCAAACATCTTAGCAGACATATTAATTAATGAACAATACCAACTCCTAATGCCAAAAGTCTAGAAAGTAATGTGCTGTGGCTGACCTATATGCCCCTAATCGTATAAGTATCATATAGTTTATATGCCATAACCATGATTTTTTTTTTCACCTTTATTCAAACCATATCTAAGTCCCCCATGCACAGATAGTGTTGAAAGTGTTTGATTTAATAGCTTCCTCACTGAACATAACAATGGATATCAATTTTTGGAATCGTCCCATCAATAATTGGCCTTATTTGGAGACATAGTTGAAAATCATCTGCACTCACTTCAGGACATTTGGACCATTGGGTCTCCATCTAGTAAGATTCAACCTAGTCTATAACAATACAGAACAATATCTCTACTCTCAACAACACTTTGCATTATGTTTGTAAAGCTTTTTTAAAGGACTATCCTTTAGTATGGTATGGTATTCTGGTTGCAGTGGTCATCCATACTAACAGTAACACTTTTTGACAATCGGTAAGTAAAGTAGTTTAAAATCAAAATTAAATATTTCAAACTTGATTTTTGTCTATAAGTCGTTAAACAATTTTGATGCAGCATCCATTTCAACAGGGCAAGAAAAATAGTGGGAAAGTGGGAGATCAATATTTCCATACAGGGCACAAGGGCACACTACATAGTTTGATGAGTCAGAAGATGATGTCATTCATACACTACAGTCACCAGATCTCCACCCAGCTGGACACTTTACGAAACACCAAATAAGGAAATATCTTGTGGAGGAAGACTTGGTGAATCCATGGCATGGAGAACTCAAGTTGTTCTAACCCGTACTAATAGACGTTATATTTAGTTTGTCCTTTAATCTGCCACCCATATACTTTAAATGTTAACATATAAACACTGTCAAGAAAATCTGAATATTATCATCATTTTTTTATTTATCTTTTTCCTTCTCCGCCTTCTACTTCTCACTACGGTCACATGGGGGCATACTTGAACCGACAGACTGCTCTTTCTCACCCACTCTGGCCTGTTGTGACACACACACACACACACACACACACACACACACACACACACACATTCGCCCTCACTCACAGAGCGCTCCGACATTTACTCTCACACAGGGAGACACCCCCCTCTCTTTTGAAAACACACAATCGCCATTCACTCTGCAAAATCCACACACACCACGTCCTGTCTGCTTGGGTACACTTCATCAGCGCACACGCTCCTGTACACGCACGCTCAGACACACACACACACACACACACACACACACACACACACACACACACACTTCACAGAGGGCCCCCTTCGCCTTATTGCCTCTCCATTTGGCTGGTGCCATTTGTTCCACAGGTTTTGTCGGAGGCTGACAGAAAGCTGCTCAGAGCTGGTGGTGGTGTGAGGCCACATGATGGAAGTGCTTGTCCTGACAAGGTTAAGACGTATGTCATGACCCGAGACCTTTACCAAGCATGTATTAATCATAGGTAATGATTTTCAAATACAGGAAAACCCTGATGAATTAACCGTTGGTCAACCATACCATAACGATTTTGAACTTATCCCACTGATGCAGTTCCATAGAGCATCACTCATGACATGTTTTCCGGCTGCATCAAAGTCTTCAATTAAAGTGGAAAACCTTATTTCAACCCATTGTAGTCTCATTGTTTAGTTTAGTGGTCTACCTGTTTTGCACCCAAATATATCAGGTGGTGATGAAGACAAACGTGTATTGAGGTGATGTAAAGAAATGTCTAGCACTATATTAACATGTGGAAGTGGATTTTGTCAAACTGATTTAACTGATCTCAGAACTGTAGTATGTCAGTGGCTAAATGTATGATGTCTTGCTTTCACGTGCTATAGGCACAAACCAGTTCAGGTCTTGAGATCAAATATTGTTTAGAGAAATTTTTTTTTTTTAAATGAGGATTTCTGAACAAGACAAGGACTTTAGGATAATCAACCTGTTCTCAGTTCAGTTGTATGTTGTACAGTCTGTTTCCATGAATATTCTGTTGGATTTTGTAAGAGTGTGTGTCCCATGGTCCAACCTTGTCCAGAGAGAGATTATTTCAGTTTCATAGACACACTAGAGACTTTTGTCACTCTTACAGACACTGAGGCGTTTAAGCATCAGTACTTAGTATCATTGGTGGTTTATTGCTGCAAGTCCATCCATGCTGCCTCTTTTTCTCTCTCTCTCTCTCTCTCTCTCTCTCTCTCTCTCTCTCTCTCTCTCTCTCCCTCTCTCTCTCTCGTTATCAGCCTCTCTCACCGCTCGTGAAAAGACACATTTTATTGTGTTTTCTGTGTGTACACATGCAGGCACGTACAAGACGGAGAAAGTCATCTGATTATGCTTACACAAACTGGACGGACCACACACCAGCATGCACACAGGCACATGTGGTGAACACACTCTCTCACACACACACACACACACACACACACACACACACACACACACACACACACACACACACACACACACACACACACACACACACACACACACACACTCACACACACACACACACACACACACACACACACAACTGATCCACACTTGTCTCAGTGGGTGGTGAAGATTTCTGCCAGATTTCACCTCTTTAAACAGTGCAGCAATATGCAACAAGGTGGAGAAGGGTGTACTGTTTAATCAGGGGGCTTAAGGAGTGAGAGTAAAGAGTTGGCATTGCCATGAAGGCATAACATGCTGGTGCCTCTTCACCGCCCACTTTAAAGAGCTTTCAAATGTCTCTCTTCCTCTTTTTTTGAGTTTTTGATCCTTTCCTTAGATGTCTTTCCAGCAGTGAAATGTTCCACTTTGTAGCGGCGCAGCCAGACACGCTAATACTAAAAGGTTAGAATGACAATACGGATTTATTGAAATCTATATATAAATGTAACAACTAATTTCTAATGGCATCAGACATTCACTTGCAACATGTATTTCCAGTAAGCAGGGGGAAATACAGAGTCTCTGGAAAGCCCCAAATCTGCAAACCATCCGGAGCGCTGAGAAGGCTCCGGTGCAGAAAGCTGTATAGACTGAACCCAGTGACCCTTGGCGTTGTACTGTCCATGTGCAAAGTATGCAGTGTCTCTTTGCCCCAGGCTGATGGGTTCCTGGACAGTCTGATGATCTGTGTTTTCATAGAGCAAGAAAACAGGGACCTTTGTGCATTTTTGTATGAATTTTTTTTTTATCAAATCAGAATCGAAAATGATCTATTCACCAAATGTACACAGGACTGGGACTTGGTTGTACAGCACAGTAAAACAAGAATTGTTACGTTAAAAGCTCAGAAAAAGGATGTTAAAACAAGACTTTAAGTTAAAGTTGAAGTGGTGTTTTTTTGTATTTGACTTGTTTAAAATGGGGATAGATGTAGACTCAAACTGGCTGAGAGTTACATACAAATTAAATTACCAAAATCTTACAATGGGCCAAAACCACCTTATTGAAACTCAAACCATAAAGCTGCATCGCGGTCTAAGATATTTGAAAATATGATGCTAAAAATGCGTAAGGTTTTGACTCAGCGAGTGGTCCAAAATCCTAAGGGTGTGAACCCCAGGCCGGGTGACACAAGATTAATCTGTTGTGCAACAAAATGAAATGACGGAAATACTGGTTGATAAATTGCAGTTAACAAGTCAAATGATGCTGTTTTTTTTTTTTTGGGGGGGGGGGGGGGGGGGGGGGGGGTTGGACATATGAATTTTGGGGGATGGACAGGAAAGGGGGGTGCAATGCACGGTGTCTGGGAGCAGATGGCGTGCCTCTCCCTCGCTCTCTTTTTGGTGACGTCCGCTGGGAATTGGAGAGGCCTTTAAGCATTCCTTTAGAGGCCAAAGACAGATAAGTGAGTTATGCAGTTCACTACCATCTGGGCTCAGACAGCGCCTGGCCTGCAGCTGACAAGTGTGTGCATGTATGTGTATACTATAGCAATAGTGCCGAGGAGGGGCACGGGTGTGTGTTTCCATAGCGATAGGTCCTATTCCTGGAGAGAGGTCTGTGCATAAACACTCGAGTGGTGCCCTCCTCCCTGGTCTAGTGTCGTCATTGTAAACTCAGATGCTGACTTTGACAACGTTTTTTTTTTTCTTCGTTTCTTTCTTCTTTTTTGTCCCTTTTTTGTGTACCCCCCACTCCATCCCAGTCCCCGCCGTCATTGTCAACAAATTTCATCCCATTCTTGTGCAGCTGACAGTGTCTTCGTGGAACATAGCATCTGTTGTGAAACAGAGGGAGGGAGCGAGGGAAGATGGCAGGGGACCATGTTCGGTTTGCCAATTTCCCTATTCCCATCGTTCAGGGCTTTGTGTGCATTGTAAGATGCTGCGCTGCGCTGCCAATTCTCATCTGCGCTTGACCTGCTGCATATCTGCTCGTTGTTATCTGTGTTTAGGTCTTTTGTCTAACTCTGGGGTTAACACTGTGCAGATGCAACTGTGTGTACAGCTCTTTTTCTTCAGTGCACTGCATCTTATTGTGTACCTGCCTTGTTACTTAAAACCTTTTATCAATGAGTGTCATTGTGGCAGTTTGAGTAAACTAACAGCACAGCTGTGATCGCTACTGTGTCCTTCCAGCCCTGTGTACTTCCACTGCAGTAAGGCCTAATGAATTAAGTAAAGAATTAACTAACAGGAAAACTGCAGGCCTATAAAGCAAAACATGTAATGTGGAAAACAGTTTCATTTCACTCCACAATAAGTAGTCCAGTCTTATAAATAATACATTAGTGAACATCTGCTAGCCTGGTGAGACCAGCCTGATCTTGCACTAGCTTCACATTTGTTTCTCTCCCTCAGATCAGACCGGCCTTTCTCCTATCTGCGTGGAGAGGAGACCGGCCCTGTCCGTTGGTGAAAGGCAGCCCCTGATTGGTCCATGTAGTCGTCAATCTAGCCTCCAGTCAGACCAGGCCCTCCTCACTTTCCGTCCATGGTAGGCAACCCCTGATTGGTTCTTGTAATCGTTGACGTCAACATGGATTGAAAAATACGCTCCTGCGATATGGCTGGTCTCATGAGACTAGATTGGCGACTACACAAACCAATCGGAAGCTGTCTTCCACATAAGGAACAAACGTTATAGGTCACAACGCAAACTTTAAATGGCCCGGTCATATCTGGACCGGTCTGCTTCGAACGTAGAGAAACTTTGGAGAAAGGCCATTCTGAAGAGAAATGAATGTAAACCCCTGCAGCCCTAGTCCAGCAGAAAATGGTGGCAAAACTGTCCATCCTAAAACATGAAAATATGCACTGACCAAAGGAATCCTTTCCTTAAATGTGAGCTTTCACAGTCTGTTCAGTAAAAAACGGTCTTTTATGGGGCAGTAATTCAGGGGATTTAAACTGGTGAGATAAAGTTGCAAGATACTAATTTTAAAAAAAGGTTCTTAATTACTGTACCAGAGGCTGACATGCCCTGACACTCACTTGTATGGATTAAACTCCCAAAATGCATACGAACAACAACAGTCAAAAAGAAATGGAATGTTCACTTTCATTGCATTACTACAATATCAGTCACACTGTAGGACAATTGCACGATCGCACCCTCTGAATATTTGGCCAGCCATCTGTTGTCATTCTGATGCTCTGATGGGCTACAGACAGTGCCATCTCTATGAAGATAAGCTGCTGCTGCGGCCTTTCCACACATTGATTTCCATGTGTACACAATGTCGGCTAAAAACCCACTGTGTAAGTACAAAACCCCAAGACACACACTGAGACAGTCTCCCCATCTCTTTCTTAAGTCTTCTTCAAAGCAGCCTTTACCGCCACATCACCTGCTTTTCGTTCCCCTCTTAGCAGACTATTCATCTCTCCGTCCATCCATCCATCCGTCCATCCATCCATTCATCCATCCATAAACATTCATGTGTTTCTGTTTGGGTGTGTGCCTACACAGGCAGGCATGTATGTGTTTGTGTAAGTGGGCCTTTCCTGCTGTGTAATTACAGGCTGCGTATCGGCCCCATTGGTGTTGCCCTGTGTGGAAACTAAAAGATGTTGCTAATCCGCCAAAAGAATACAGCGGGTCAAGCAGCCCGCGGTGGCTGAATTCAACCCAAGGTCTACAGCCACAAATTAGGACAGGCTGACAAGGCCCCGCGGCATTCTGGGTATTGTTGTGAGCTGCCAACAGGCCTCTAAAGCTTTTGGCCCTATGTGAAGGAGCAAGCCAAGAAAAGGTGAAGATTAATAGTGGCTTGGTGACCCGGGGAGTATGGCTATAAATCTATATCGCTAGCAGACACTTTGTCACATTGCACGGCTGTATGTGTCACACACGCACGCACGCACACACAAACACACACACAAACCATCAATGTGTTGTGAAAGTTCCAACCCAAAAATCCATAACTTTTCTCCACAATACATGTGGAAGAATTTGAAACATTTCAGCTTCTCCCCAATCAACTTTCCCCCAACTATTTTTGAAAGTAGCTGTTTTTTCCCCCCAGAAATAAAGCAACCATGCCCGAACATGACGCTAGCCCAAACACAAACAGCTTAGGGCTATGTTATAGTGGGATGAGCCCACACTCTGCCACTCCTCGGTGCTCCTCTGTTGCCCCGATGAATGATGGCCCTTTGTTGCGTGTTCCATAAAAGCTGCCGTGGCCGTCCCTTTTCACGGGGACCTGGCGAGCAAATGTGAGGCGTGAATAGCATTAGTCCGAGTCAGCGCACCCATAGCGGTGTAGCCAGCCCTGAAAACACAGCCTGCTCGCCCTCCTCCCCGAGTTTTATGAGCCAAGATGATTGAAGGAGAAGCAAATTCTGGCTCTTCCAATGGACCAAGGGGGAACAGAGGAGGAGAGGAGAGGATAGCCCGGAGGAGGAGGAGAGGCGCTGTAGATAGATGGACGGATGGACAGATAGAACAGAAGACAGCAGCCGCTCAACAGAGGAATCACATCCCCATGCAAGGAGGGGACGTGAAGGGTAACAGGTTTGGTGCAGAGCGCTCTGAAAGGCGTGCGGACAATGGGGACAGAGGGGAAGAATGGAGGTGGAGGACTCGGGCTGTCAGGACTGGCGCTGGGATGGAGTAAGATCTCATTTCTCAAGTGTCATCGCACTATCTGCTTCTCCTCCTCTCTCCTCTCTGTCCAATTACTGCCACAATGAAGCAAGGGCCCCCGCCCTGCAGAGCTGCAATATGGCTCTGCCCGTTGTAAAGCCATCACTCCCTGACTGAAGCTATGCAGATTTTCTAATAGGTATACAGTGTGTGCGTGTGCGTGTGTGTGTGTGTGTGTGTGTGTGTGTGTGTGTTTGTGTGTGTGTGTGTATGTGTGTGTGTGTGTGTGTGTGTGTGTGTGTGTGTGTGAGTCTGCGTGTGCGTGTGTAAGTCAAAGGGGGCCACAGTAGGTTGTTGTTTGACTGAGCGTGAGCTGCTGCCCTGACAGCTTGTCTCGACATTATTCTTCCACTGAATTCTGACAAGCAGGGGTGGACTGGCCATCTGGCATACCGGGCATCGTCCCGGTGGGCCGGCAGGCATTTTGGGCCGGGCCGGGTCCATTTATAAAAAAAAAAAAAAAAAAAAAAAAAATTAAAAATCTTTTTTTTTTTTTTTTTTTTTTTTTTATGGACCCTCGGCTGTGTGACTCGGCCCGGCCCGGCCAAGTCACACAGCCGAGGGCCGAGGGCCCTTCCCTCTCGGGAGTGCCATGGACATATAATTGTGCGTGCAGGCTGTCAACTTCACCTGAAAGTTAAATAAAACTTTGTCCCAGGCCATTACTCATTATGATTGGTTCTAGGCTGGGCCTGGCCCAATCACACACACAGCAGAGGGCCGCCCATTCAGAGGCTGCATTAAATTGTATTATCATGCATTCAACTTCTACTCGGTAATTATGAGCATCTGACGATGGTCAGTTACGTTCAGGGCCGTCGGACTGCGGACAGGCTTGGGGGGCCCAAGGCAGAGGGGGGCTGCACCCAAAAAAATATATATATATATTTTTTTTAATTCTTTTTTTTACTGGCTCAATATAGGCCCCTGATCTTTGAAGGCCCAGAAAAACGTTATTTAGGGGAAAAAAAAGATTTCATGGGCCTTTCATTCGTCAGTACATTTATGTTATTTTTTAAATAACATTGTTCGGGGCTACGAAGATCAGGGGCCTATATTGGGCCATTAAAAAATACAAACAAAGGAAAAAAATTCCCGAAGCTGACTGGATTTTTTAAACATGTACATTTCTTCTTTCTGCTTTTTGGTCATCTGTGTCTATACATTATTCCAGCAAATAATAGCCTACTAAATAGCTTACATAGGAAACAGTTGATTTATCCTTAGTTTTCTCTTCAAAGTGCACCAGATTGATGAATTTTACTTTAACATTTGAAAAAAAATCTTCCGGGGGAGCATTCCCCCGGACCCCTCTAGAACAGTGGTTCTCAACCGGTGGGGCGCGGACACTCTACCGGGGGGGCGCGAGGGGGATGAAAAAAAAAAACTTAACTTTTTTTGATAGGTAGTTGCCAAGTTCATCACACAAACACTCCAATCCACTGATATGAGATCAGTTTGCAATTTTCAAGTACTGAATTAATGTTAGGACTGTGGCCACTAGAACTGGTCTCTGGTCAGCAAAGGTCTTGAAAACAGCATAAGTGTGCTTGTGACATGCGTGCCACCCATGCATGTGTATGGGCACGTGTCCCAGCAGATTTTTGAAATCTGAATAAAAAAATTTAAGTTTGTAGTTAGCAAGTGTAACATGTTCTTAGGGCAGAATTTCATAAATAAAGGTTTATTTTTTTAGCAAGATATTTGGTCAAAATCTAGTTGTCATCCGTCCCTCTGTCCAGTTGTTAGGCATCTGGCTGCTAGCAAGTTATGTTGTTTTGCTAATTTTACTATTCATCTGAACTGAAATGAATATTGACTTGTTCCTTTATTATCTTCGCCAGAATGCACCAGAATGCTTAGATTACATGTTAAAAACACAAAAAAATCTTCTGGGGGGGGATGCCCCCAGACCCCCCTTCAGGGGTTTAGTTTTCTGACAAACATTACAATGGATACTAACATGATTTGGGCATTTGGGATTATAAATCATCTTTGAATTGGTTACAGCATATCACATGCTATTAATTCAGGGGTGCGATGGCCACCCCACTCTAGCTCTGTGGCCCACCTTGGCCACCCCCAGTCAAAATTTCCTGGAATCGCCACTGAGACACACACAACTCCGCGTTCAGGCTGCACAGCACATTAATCGCAGGTAGCATTTTGAGCTAAATCTGGCCACTTTCCAAATCCAAGACTCAATAGTTGAAACATTCTCTGAACTGGGTTGTCAGACAGCAGTGTTTCCCATTGATCATAGACTTTGTTTTGTGAAGCTTTTTCATAACAGGTATACCTATTGTAGAATGTATTCTGTGTATGTTCTATTTAGGCTACTATTTTCTTCTCTTCTAAGGAGATTTAAAAAAAAAACATTTCCTCAGTGTCACATAAAAGTGCACCAGAATTTAACGTTAAATTATAAGAAATTTCCGGACCCCAACCCTAAACCCAATGTTCAACTCAAAGGTGCGCCACTGGCCTAGCCCTTGTGATAATAACAATAATAGAGTATCTATCTATCTATCTATCTATCTATCTATCTATCTATCTATCTATCTATCTATCTATCTATCTATCTATCTATCTATCTATCTATCTATCTATCTATCTATCTGTGTAGGGTGGTGTGTGTGTGTGTGTGGGGGGGGACGGGGGGGGGGTTGTCAGGGTCGGTGGGGGGGCCCAACTGCAATGACCCAGCTTTGGGGGGGCCCAGCTTGCAGAAGGTTGAGAACCCCTGCTCTAGAAGGTCCAGGGTCCACGACACAGTCTCTCAAATTCCTGTGAGAAACACTGTGTGTGTGCATGGTTATTAAGAGTCATTAGACCAGGGGTTGTGTTCAAGTACGCGTAATGATTTGGTCATTCATCAATAGAAACATTGTGTTGTTATCTGGCTCAGAGAGTGACCAGTCACTCATACGTTTTGGACTATAGACAAACATAGCTTTTACATGTTTGTATTGTAAGACCGCCTCTCAGAGGGCCCATCAGGACTTCCTGTATAGGGGCCCAGAATTTGGAGCAACGCCCCTGCCTCCACATATCGTATAAATAATCATGGTGGGCTGCCTTGGCCAAAAATGCCAGGGCTGAATTTTTGTCCCAGTCCACCCCTGCTGACAAGCCATCACAGACTTTAACCAACAGTGATTGAATCATACCGTCAGCTTCGTCATCGGCCTCAGAAATAGTTTTTTTTTTGTCCCATGCACACAAGCCGGCTCATTGTCATTTTAAAATTACAAGAAGGAAGCAGACTTTTAAAGGATAGTTGTATTGTTTCAAATTGATGATACCGTGTCAATCAGATGCCAAATTGTGTTAAAAATTGGCTTCTAATAATAAGGAGGAACTTTCTGGACATAAACAAATTTTTTAGAGTGTCCTATGAGACAGTGCATCACACTCAGTTTAAAAAAGCATGTTAAGGGGGCGCCCTTAGCTCAGTTGGTAAGGCGTCCCCCCCATGGGCCTCGGCCAGCAGCGGACCCGGGTTCGATTCCAGCCCGCGGTCTTTCTCTGCATGTCACTCCCCTCTCTGCCCCATTTCAACTCTGTCTCTACACTATCAATAGAGCATAAAAAAAAATGCCAAAAAAATATCTTAAAAAAAAACATGTTTAAAGGTTGCCTACACTTTCTATTGCTTCCTCTTTGCTATTTATATTTAATGTGAGATCAAATTACAGGGGCTGCACAGCCACTTTAGATGCATGACATCTGTGTTGCGAAGGCATTCGATAATCGCATTGCATCACTGGCTGCACTGCTTGTGTGTGTGTGTGTGTGTGTGTGTGTGTGTGTGTGTGTGTGCGTGCGTGCGTGCGTGCGTGCGTGCGTGCGTGCGTGCGTGTGTGTGTGTGCGTGCGTGCATGCATGCGTGTGTTTGTCTCCTCTGTGGGAATGCAATGATCGTAAAACACACACACACAGAGAGACACACACCATATGTTGATGGCAATCTATTGATAGTGCCACAGACACCAGTATTTGTGTTACTGCAGTTCAGGGTCAGATAGGACCACTCAAACAGGAATCAGTGTCTTTTCTCAAGGACACTTTGGCAGCTTTGAGGCTAATAACATGAAGGATCAGGTCCTTCAACGGGTGTTGTTTGTTTAGTGCTGTTAAGAGTTGGGTGAATTTTTTTTTACTCTGATGATAAAGTTTGCAGCTTGACACCCATGCCACTTCTTTAACAATATAATTAATTAAAAGTGTGTGTGTGTGTGTGTGTGTGTGTGTGTGTGTGTGTGTGTGTGTGTGTGTGTGTGTGTGTGTGTGTGTGTGTGTGTGTGTGTGTGTGTGTGTGTGTGAGAGAGAGAGAGAGAGAGAGACAGAGAGAGACAGAAAGATAGGCAGAGAGAGACACCAACGCTAGATTTAAGCCCAGTTGAATGGAGATGGATTCTGCTATTTGCTGACAAACTTCGTGTCCACAAATGATAAAACAGCGATGAAGCGATTGTATTCAATGTCTACATATATGTAAATAATATATGTGTTAATTCTAAAATTAAAATAAAAACTTTACTGACATATGGGATGTTTCTGTGGTGGAATGAGGATGACAGAGTGCATTGCTTTAGTTTTGGCATTAAATCAATAGTGTGACCTCTTCACCTTTCCACGCGGGGAAACTGGAAGCCCGATAGAGAACAGACAACCCTTAATTGATGGCCTACACACTGGAAAAAATGTCCAGCTTGGGTCAATGAGTCGAATGCTCTCCCTTCTAAACTTTTCTTTTTTCAATGAGATTATAATGTAACTGAGGTGTTATTCAGCAGAAGTGTGTCCATCAATTCATTCATTCAAAAACTAACTACAGCCTCAGTAAGAGACACTTGTT
>NC_137234.1:9136367-9253867 GCF_949987685.1 Ammodytes marinus
GGCTCTGCGGAGACGCACAGGGGACGCATTGTGCATGTATTTTGAGATTGACTCACGTAGACGTCATTCATTTGACTTTATTAGTAAAAAGATAAAATATACTCCAATTCACGACCTCACATCACAACGCGTATGTATTTATTCGTTCCCTCTTGGCAATCCAAGCCCTTTTTACATCCATCAGTTTCAAATTAAAAGCAGTTTGCATCCTCTTTTTTAAACATGTTAATGGAATAAATCATGTTTTATAAGTTTTGCGAAGAATATCAGAATTCAATTTGATTCAGAGGAACGGAGGCTATAAAGTCCTGTGATTTTAAACAATAAATATTGCTTGTTTTATAGTCACTTCAACCTTTGATTTTCATAATAATCATAACAAAGGTCAATATAGCCTACACCAACAGACTGAATAGCAACCTTCTTTCCTTGGGCAATCCGGACACTTAACACTCAGATAAAACATTAGACAGACACACAACTAATTCACTTTCTACAGTGTGCAATATACATACTGCTTTTTACATTTATATTAGCCTGTCTTTGTCTTGTCCCAAATGTAGCCTATTTCTTGTAATGTGTGTGTCTTGATTTTTACCATTTGTATAACTAAATTGTTTGTTTGTTTTTTATGTGTAATGCACCTTCAATTGGCACTCCCAATTTCGTTGTATATAGGTGACTGTATAATGACAAACTGTACTTATCTTATATTTATTGACACTGAAAATAATACAAATAAGTCATGATAAATATGTGTCATACAGTAGATGTATGGATTGTAAAGCATAATTAAAGCAAGTAACACATGATTAATATTGTAGGCTATTGATGACCAAACTTTGAACTAAAGGTCACAGCCGGGAGACTGAAGGGCCCATGAGGCATCAGCAGCTGCTTGTTTAATTATATTGTCTTGCAGTGTAGCTTGTTAACGAGGTCTGTATGTTAGCTGTCATCTCTTTCCTTTCTGCCCATCATGCATACGACAGGGCTGAATGAAGTTATAATTGTCAAACAACATGTTCGGTGGAGCCCATTTAAAATGTAAACAATCCACCCTGTCACAGAATATTAAGGCCTTGGCACAAAATAGGGGAGCGCATATCATTTATGACGATCATATTTCTTATGCATGGATAGTAAATAATGATGTGATTAAAGTAAAAGTGTTTTTTTGTATGTTTTAATAATAGCTTACTGGGTTGAATCTCGGGCCTTAACCTATGACCTTGCACGCAATGATTCAAATGCAGTCCCCTTCACAAAATTCGAACGCGATTTGAAGTTGTATTTATTGGGACACATTTTATACACAGCTGTAGAGACAAATAAAGATAGATTGACCCCTTTTACTGTGAGGCGAGGACTTGAGCCCTCGAATGTGTCCAGTCGCCAAAATAGAAGGGACTTCATTAAAGTAACACATGAACAGCTGTTGTCTTTAACATGTAAACTATTGAGATTTTTAAAACTACACTGAATGGCCCTCGCAGCTCCCCGTGGGCATATGGGCGTTAATTAGCTGGATATAGCCATAGATTAATTATAATATTTTTTTCGACCATCCGTATCAATAGAGCAGCCAGACAAAGTGTCTTTTGTTCTCTTGATGCAGGACATTCTGTGGCTGACTGAATAGGTCTTGGCTATGTCTACATGGATTTGCCATATGGCAACAAAAAGGAAAGAATGGAGCCGCGGAGCGCTTTGTGTGGGGAATCAGAACAAGCCCGTCAGAGCTTATGGCTGCGTGGAGCTGACAAAGTCACTCGGGCCATCAAAAGTCTCCATTTTCACCCACACAATAATGTCAGATAGTCAAAACAATCTCAACTAGTGGAGGAAATTGACGGGAAATGATGATGAGTATTACTGCGCGCTGCTAGGCCTTTTTTAGCTGTCAGCCGGCCCGGGCCCTTACGCTGCGCATTCAGACGCTGCATCTGCATGCATTTGGCTTTTCTTTCAATTAAGGGTAAACTTGCAAGTATGACCTGCTGAATGGTTTGTTTCAATAGACGAAGGACAATTACAAAGAAGTAGTAGTTTTCTTTTTCCAAGTCTGGCAGGTGGCCTCCACGCCCGGTGTATCCACGGCCGGAGTAAACAGTGTATTAGTGTGTGTGTGTGTGTGTGTGTGTGTGTGTGTGTGTGTGTGTGTGTGTGTGTGTGTGTGTGTGTGTGTGTGTGTGTGTGTGTGTGTGTGTGTGTGTGTGTGTGTGAGAGAGAGAGAGAGTGGGTCTTTAAAAGGGCTTGTTGAGTGCGGGTGGATTGTGGGGGTGTCTACGTGCACGGACAAAGCGGGGATCCAAAGGCAGCTGCTGCTTCTTTAGAAGGGCGAAAGGGCCTTTAAATCCCAGCAGCCTATATCCCGCAGCTGCCATCATGCTGCCCAAGGCTGCACGTCTCAATGCGTTTCCCCCCGCAAGGTATATATAATATGAGCCCAAAGAGGCGGAGACCAATGGAAAGTAATGTACCTGCGTCCCCGGGGGAGACGGACAGTCATAAATGTCTGCGATAACACTGCGCGTATTCTTGGTGGAAGCCTATTTATTGTGTTTTCTTTGTGTCAGAGGAGGGTTCTGTGGATTGCTTTCTGAGTGTGCGAAACATAATAAATGTATTAATAAGACCTATACATTGCAGGCTACAATAAAGCTGAGGTTCCTGTTAGTTTTCTAAATAATTAAAAAGAGGAAACCAAAAATGTCTATTCTCTCAGTTTCAGTGTACAGGCTTATTTTGCTAACATCTAGTTTCAAAACATCGGACAAAACACACCAACAAAATCAGCTTAAAGTTGAAGTGAAACATATTTTTATTCTCATCTTTCGCAAGACAAAATGAGGGCACTTGTATGAAAACACAAATAAAAAAACGGCTCAGAAACACAAAGACATGTTCAAGTGTGGTCTACTATGGGGGAAGCTACATGATTGCAAAACATCACAATACAAAATGGAAATAATTATAAAATAAAATAAAATAATAAAATAAAAAAATGCCCTTGCGGCTAAATCAACAAGGCACGTAACAAATATAAAGAAACATAAATAAATTATAAGTTAGAATAGTCTTAAAAATATACATTTAACAGAAAACCAGAACAGAAACAAACATTTATAAGCTATTGTCTCTATAAAGCTGTACACTTTTGGCCAGTGTAGACAATTCTTAATTAAAGTAATTTTCTTTTAGGATTGCACAGATGTTAAAACATTTAACACTGTCAAGTGGCTGTATGCAAAAGCAACAATGCTACATTTGTACTTTATAGAAGTCATTCGTCGAAATTATTTTCTCCCTTTCCACACACTCCCATCACCTCCCCCCCAAACCGTTCAGTCCTGAGAGTCTGCTCCGGTGTTATAGTGATGCGCTCCGCCGGGGCGCACCGAGCCGAAAGCCGCCGGCTGGTCGGGCGTACGTATCCAAACACCGTCGCCCCACTGTCTTCTCCTCTCCGGCGTTTAAGTAGCGAGGGAGACACGTCCTCAAAACTTGGTTCATCAAAATACGCAGGCAATTTAGTGCAAATAAAACATCTGGAAAGAGGAAGAAAGAAAAAAAAATACACGGTAAGATTTCTGTGGAACAGTCTCAGTCACTCCATAAAAAGACTCGAGTCAGCTTTCCGAGGAAAAGCTCAGCTGCAGCGGGGCGTCACCCTTTGCCCATGACTTTTCCCGCCACAACGTGACGCACATTCCCCTCCCCCCAAACCACTAGAGTTACTACAGCGACCACTATCACTACTACTGCGATTTCACCACCACAAACTCTCCCCACCCCCCTCCACTGATAAGACTGTCTGAGCTTGTTTTTTTTTTAATGTCTCACGACCTTTAGATACTGACAATTTACACATGGTAATAAACAAAACATAAATAGGCCTACATAGTCACACACTTCTTCGAGCTAGACACAATTCTTTAATAATTAACACTTATCATTTTAACGGGGTTGTCATAGGATAGACTACTTGAAACGGGTTGAGCAATTTAGGAGAAAAACAAAACGGCAAATTCTCGTACCATCAACGGATCCTCTTTCGTGGAGTTTGTTCCACCGGGATTGGAGACTTGCAGGGGCTCATATCGATAGATTTTCTATCAACGGACCTTTTTCGTTTCGCGAAGAAGTCTGTGGGATTGGAGAAAAAAATGCAGTTTAGACACATATCCCCATGAGCTGAAATTACGCATGGATGCGAGAAAAGGATTCAGGAATAATTTGGATACATGTAGGCCTAGTTAAACCATGAAATCAAGAGCGCAAACAAACTAGACTTAAACGTGAAAGTCGTATATTTACCTGTGATGTGTGAGTTGTTGTTGTCAGCGGAGGCCGCCCTCTTGCGTCTTACACACGGGGCCTGCCGGTGACTCGTCTTCCCTGAGTTGAGCTTGTCTGCGCGGTTCTCCTGGTTGACCTCCGCCGGCAGGGCAGGGCTGCTGCTCTCCGGTAAAGCCAAGCGCTCCAGTACATCCATATGAGAGGTCTCCGGCAGAGAGGCAGAGTCCGAAGAGGGCGTTTGCTTTACGGGCGTCGCTGGCACACAGCTTGTCCTGTCGTCCTCCTGTACAGAGTCCTTGTAAAACACCGGGGTCTTTTCCACGGCAACCTCTTGCCACTCGTAATCCCCTGCCAGCGGAGTGTTGGCCTCGAAATTAAAGTTCCACCGCTGCGTGTCCCTCTCGGAGATCTCCCGCATCTTGGCTTTCATCTCCCGGTTCAGCTCGTCGTGATCCACCGGTCCGAAGAGGTTCCGACAGACGCTCGTGCGCCTGTGGAGAGGGAAGATCCTCCTCGCCACCAGCCTCTCCAGCGCGCTGCACGTTAGCTGGACGTTGGACATCTCCACAATCGTCCCAAGAAAATGTTCCAAAAATATAAAAGAAGATGCCTGATTTGACCCTGATAAGAGAGTATCAGGTGTTGTTGTTATTTATTTATTTTCGTTGCTGAAGTGTGTGCGTATTTTTTTCTTCTCCTCGCTCGTACACGTCTCTCTCCACCACACAGTTATGTTTAAATGTACCTTCGTAGTGAAATTTGGAGTATATAACCTCCCGACGAGACGCCTGTCAGAGCAGCCACCTCGAGCGACTTCCTCATTGGTTGCCTCTCAAGTCCAGCCCCTCTCCAAGAGAACGCACGCATAAGCCCCACCCTGATTTCCCATCGGCCCCTGGATCGGCGCCCAGATTGGCTGTACGCCGAGCAAAGCGCAGCGTTTTGATTTTTTGGTTCTCGGATCGTGAGCTCTTTGATAACGCTCGATGAGCGGACTTCCCCGTCAAAGTGTTGGAGCAGCATTTCTCGGTCGCCTTTCTGTATTTACACAAGCAAAAGCTGGTGGTTGTGCACGTATAACGTTGTACATCCAGACGTCTTTTCCCCCATTCATCTGCACAATAACTGCTGTGTCGTGTGTTCAATAATTTACATGTGTTATGCCAATAGAAACAAATCTTAAGGAAACATCATATTGCTTGTTATATGGCTAAACTCCTCATAAACGTTACTCCACTCTCTCACACACACACACACACACACACACACACACACACACACACACACACACACACACACACACAGTACAGCAGCCTTCCCTCATTCCCTCTCTCTCTCTCTCTCTCTCTCTCTCTCTCTCTCTCTCTCTCTCTCTCTCTCTCTCTCTCTCTCTCTCTGTTATGCAACATCACAACAACACCACGAACTCCTCGGGTCATATCGTATCTCCACTTAACCATCTGCAAAGAAAGAGAGATAGAGAGCGAGAGCTTCGCTTTTACGAGCAACAACAACAACAAGGGCAGGCAAACCAGGGTCAATTTTTAAAGATGTTTTAAGCCGTAACTGAGCAGTTTTCTACAACCCTTTTAACAGAATTCAACTTTAGTGTCTTTCTTGGTTTATTTTTCTAACTGATTACAACCCTTTGAGTTGTTAAGAGATTACTTTAATCCAGTTAAGTAGGCCTAGTGAATTACAACCTATACTTTTCAAGCACTGGCAAACAATATAGAACGACAGCAGAAAAGAAAAAAGAGCACGCCATAATGTCATTTTGAGTTCAGTGTGACAAAAAAGGATCAGCATAGGCTATCCATTTTCAGAAGTGTTCAGTTTCAGCGTGGAAGAGTAGGCCTGGAGTTGTGCACAAAGGTATTAAATCACTGCAACCACGACACAATCAAGTCAACACTGATGTGAGTGCGTGCGCGTGGCGGCTTAGGTGATAATTATATGTTAGGGGATAGGTAGGCTATAGGCCCTGTGGCATTATTTGTTCAGTAGACCAAGACCTGTTGGCTTTGAACTATTTATTACGTTTACATTCAGTTCATTGTGCAGTAACCCACTATGTCTCGTGTCACTTTAATATCCAGGGAAATGCAATGAATAACTTAAGAGTGCACGGAGGTTGCAGAGTCTCCAGTCCGCAGTCCGCACTCCGCAGATCCAAAGTCAGGAGACGGACAACGCCTTCGAAATAGATCATAGGTGCACAGCGACCCTCAGTGGTGGAAAGCCAGTACTGCAGCATTAGCTTGGAAAACGTGCAAATTCAGCAAAGTGATGTGGCATGAGTCCCCCATAAATTAAACTAACATTTGTGTGAGTGTGTAGTAAAATCTTATCTTTAATACATTTACAATTGTATATATTTGTATATTGTACAGTACAGTTTCTATTAATATCTTCGTTTGCTGCTTTAATTTCCATACTCTGGGACAAAAAAGTTTTATAGCATCTGATCTTATTGCAAATGGAGTTGGGTTGGTATAACCAATTTTTTTTTTTGGCGTGAGCTACTATTATTTGGAAACTTCATTTATTTGACAAAAAGTAATTTTGAAATCAAGCGTTCTCCAGAATCCCTGACTCCGCCTTTGATCAATGACAAATCATTGAAAAAGTTTTCCTGATTTCACCAAGTAATAATGACATTGTATGCATCACTGCCACTGCAGAGGGCTATTTAAGCCATTTCGTTACAATGAGAAATTACTTTGAACATTAGTCTCTGTGCAGCTCAGCTGATTGGATTTCTTTTTTCTTGATCTTTGCTGTGCTTTTGAATAATAACACTGATAAGTTCAAATTGTAAGTCTCATCAGTTGAGCTATGATTAATGCCAAACCTTCCTGATGATCATTGTCTTCATCTTGTCCCTGATCATAAACAGAACACATCACAATAACTGTGAGTTTGGGCAGAAATCTCTATGTGTGTTTTGTTGGCTCCCTCTAGTGGTGAAAGGTACTTAATGAACAAACGATCAGTATGACGAAAAAAAAGGATGAAAGGGATCTTATCACACAAGACTGACCCAGCGTTCCAATACCCATACTTCCATACTATTAAGTATGCCTGAAAAATATTTAGGATGTCCCAATGCACACATGGCAAACGCTGTATGCCAAAATACCAGGGTGCCCTAAAACATCCAATTGTATTTTGCAGTATGGAAAGCAGCATGCTTTAGTAGTTAATAAGCCAATTGTAAAAAAGGAAAAAAGTATGTAATTTGGAACGCAGGGCCAGTGTCAAACTGGTCACAGGTTGACTTTGAGAGGCTGGAGGTTCCTCAGGTGTTCTTTCAAACAGATAAGATCAGCTGCGTCTCGGTGATGCAAATGCAAAGAGAAAGTTTGCATCCATTATATTTTTTTCAAAGGGAGGATTATCTCCCAGCTTTGATCAGAGCAGAGCAGGTAAAGGGGTCAGACAACTGACAACTGCACTTTGACATAAGTGGAAACACCCCCAAAGGCTCACCCTCTAGAGTTGTATGTCAATAGCAGCAGACAAAGACCAGTAAACCGGTTTGGAACGTTTATATTTGAAGGTGATGTCTCAAGGCCTCTGAATTGCCTGCAGCCACGGTCAAAGATCCTATAAATCACATAAAGACCTTGACCCAAGAACATATTTTTTTTTAAAGTTACATTTAATTCAAATCAGACTTTCTGTGGAAGTTCAACAGCTTGTCTTTCTGGATATTCAATTTGATGTTTTATTTCCAATACATTTCTTAATATAACTGATAAGATGCTAAAAGATAGATATGACTAATACATATCCACTTGCTCTATGTTTAGTCTCTCAAAAAAGAGATCTTTAATCAAAGTATGATGCTTAAATGACTTAACTTCTTACAAGTAACATTTCTTGTCTTCTGTTAAACATAACTTCAGCTGAAGCATTTTGTGTAATTCTTTTAGTGTTGCTGTCACGGTTGGCCTTTTTCTAGGTTGTTGCCACAGCCCAACCCCCATCGGACTGACCAGTCACCTGAACTAACTCATCCTTTTGATGTTGCAGAGAGGCTGCAGGCCTCACCAGAGGGCCCTTTAGCAGGAGGAGAAATGGGTCATTTGATCCCACGAGCATATGTGACAGCAATAAAACCGTTTTCTCCGAGCGCTGCCTTTAAATTGGAAGTTGTCGGTCGTTTGACACACCCGGCAGGAGGGATTTCCTGGATGAGTTAGCCACTGTTTCCTTCCTAATGGGCCACACCACCAAATTATGCATGTGTTTTCCGTGAGCTCGTCAGATCTTTCGGAAACACACGCATCTTTTAACAGCAATGAGCTTCACAGACCTTTGATTGTATCAATTCACCTCCCTGTGGGATTAAATAGCAGTGTTTCAGAGAACAGCAACAGAAATAAACGTATAGAATACAGACAATATCTGATAGAGACATTAAGATTTTTTGAAATAATAACCATGCAATCATGTCTGTTGACTTTCAATGTCTGACTGAAGTAGTTGCTTCTGTGCATACATTGTTTACTAAGGACAGTCAGCAAGTATACTTAAATAATAGACTTTAGCAAATACTCTAATAATTGAGTTTATTTTTGTCAAAGCCCAGCAGCTATTTCTGTGACCTCTTGATTCTTTTATAAATGGTCCTCGTTTCTCGACATATTAATAATGAGAATGGTTTGAAAACCTTGACGATTTGCTGTCAGAGGGCAACTATTATCACCATTGCGTTCATTTACCAAATTAATTAATTTTTGAATAAAAAATAGAACATAAAGAGCCTTTTCCGAAAGTGACTATGTCACAACAAAAGCACGTGTGAAATAAAACATGATGTTCTTCCTTATGAAAAGAAAATATATTCACTGGCTTGTCCCTTTCCCAACAGTTCTAAATCAATCATCCAACATCCAAGACCATGGATATTCAGCCAAAACATGTTCTGAAAAGAGAATGAAATGAGAACATTTGTACAGAGTTGCTTTTTCAGTGGTTAAAAATACCTCATGGAAAGTTTACGTAATACTTTTGTAGAAGCCATGACCTAAACTGAAATAATGATAACAAGAAAGGCAGCCATGCATTACCTGCACCTAATGTGTGCTGTTCATATCAAATGATCAGTTAGCTGCGTGCTTTTGTCTGGCTGCCTCTCCACAATTTCTATCTGCAGTTCATATTGTGCAAATGGGCATATTTTTCTTATTGGAAGCATTGTAGCTTTTCAATCTCTTTGTCATCATGGTCTTCAAAGAGCTACATGTTGTGCTCTGAATCAGAGAGGCTGGTCATTCTTTTAAGAGAATGTCTTGTTTAGAAACAATACTGTATCTTCAAAGGATCAACATACATCGCTCAATGGGGTTTTTGTTTTCTAACGGTAAGGGTCTTATACGCCATGCGGTGGAACATTATAAACCCAGCTTAGACAAATACTCAAGGCCTTGGGCTCTTCCTGTCATTCATTTACCTTTATAATAACAAAACCTCTGTCCTGGTTTATGACCCAAAGTGGTTCTCGGGCCTCAGTGGGCCTCATCCAGCCTGCAGGGTTTAATGTCGCCACATACACACACACACACACACACACACACACACACACACACACACACACACACACACACACACACACACAAAGAACAGAACAACATTTTCTTCAGAGTTGCAGTTCTGTAGTATAACAGAAAGTACCCATATTGAAAAATACCCAAGTGCAGAAAGCTTTTTTTTCTTCTTTTTTTTTTACCTCTGGCCCAGAGTCCTCAAAATCTGGTGACTCATTTGTTGTCAGCTGAGGCATTTTCCCATGCAGCTGGAAAATGAAGACTGGAGGAGAATCTTCCGAATGGCTCTTTGACAAGCCTAACTTTGTGATGATGCAGTCCAAGCAACACAACAGTTGCACACCTCCAGGTTTTCAGACTGCTCGATCTGTCGGCAAATCAAGTGGTTGGAAGACTGGCGACCTGGCATCAATTTGGCTCTGAGAAGAGAGCTCCTGCGCATCTTGTATTACAAAATGATTAGCCTTATTTTTTATATGAGGGTTAATTGAATACGACAGTGTTACTGCGTAACACACATGATGTATGATATCATTTTATAAAATGTTTTTTTTTATTAGCAAATCCTTGAATTTTAATGTTGGTAACACTTTACAATAAGGTACACAAAAAAAGAGTAGTTACTCTTTTTAAAACAGTAACTACTCTTTTTTGGAAGAGTAGCTACTCTTTTTAAAAGAGTAACTACTCTTTTTGGAAGAGTAACTACTCTTTTTTGGAACAGTAACTACTCTTTTTTGTGTACCTTATTGTAAAGTGTTACCTTATGTCCACTGTGATTCTTTTTAAGGCTACATAACGATTTGGGTGTCATACTAAAAAAAATGCGTCAAGTTAACTTAATATAATGATTTATTGAAAATAACAATACTATCAGTAGCAATATTGGTATTTATTTATAGTAGTAATAAAATGAGTTTACTTATTTGCTTATTTTTTCTCGTTTTTATATATCGTTGCTTCCCTCGTGACGCTCGTGACGCGTGGGCTGGGCGGAAGTGACGAGTCACCAATTACTTAAACCATGTTGTTGCAACAAGACGGTCTTTGAGAGCAATATTTCGTGCATTTCGGCACATTCAATGTCGCACTCTGTCTGAGTTGTTTTCCATGAAACCCACTGTCGCTGTGGCATTTAAAAAAAACTTTAACATTAATCCAAAAACTGTTACAGACAAAGCGCACCGTCGGATGATCCTCAGCTAAACCCGCCAGATAGGTCAGGCTGTCAATGTGACACCGTTGCGGAAAGCAGGAGAAGGAAAACTTCCGCATTTAAAACTATTCTTTCAAAATAAAATAAAAACCAATGTGGTCTAGTCGAGCGTCTTTTATAGTGAAAATATTTGACCGGATTCTGTATCGTTGTTGTAGTTACTTGACAACAAATCTACTCTAAATCCATGTGATGCATGTGTCTGGAGTGCAGCCGACAGACAGTTCATGGTGTTGAGCGGGCTGTCTTCTTGTTGCCACAGTAGACGCAGTCTCTGGTCGGTATGTGACACAGTTTACTGCTAAATTATTATTTCTTCCTTTCTACCAACTAAACGGATGCGAAGCGCTTCTTCTGATGTAGCGTTAGCAGCTCGCGAGCTCATCTGGACCTCAGTCAGTAATCCCAAAAAATCAACTGGTAAGTAATGTTAGCTTGAATTTAATGGAAACAACCACGGTACGGACACTTTCCTCACACACAACTGGTAAAACACAGTCTCGAGGGAAGAGGGTTAATTGTTAACAAGCTTGTCAGTTAACTTAGCCTTGTAAGCGAGGTCAAATTGTGAAAAAATAGCCTGCTACAAATAGCTAACGCAGATAGCCAAACTGTCTGACTCATCATCGCATTGCAGCTAACGTGATTTGTTTACCACCTGGAAGCTATACATTCAAACCAATTTCTCTCATAACCACATTATGTATATTGGTCGCCTTTGCTGACACAAAGCCCACTCATTGTGTAGCTATAAGTTGAGAAGTAAAGTCGAAGGTACACTTCTTCTAATGTTACACAAACAGGTCTGTACTGTCCTTTACTGTGCCGTGCCTTGCTGGGCGGTGTTCACGAACTCGCAGATTAAAACAACTGTAGGACGTGATTTTCAGGTTATGCTCTCTCCTCCTTTTGTATCGCCTTAGTAACGTTAATTTCTTTCCCCGACCACCTCAGGATGCTGACAGTCACCTGGGTGGGGCTGACGCGGATGACAGTACACGTGAGCGGTGCCCACGGATAAAGCAAGCCCGCACAGAATCAGTCTTTAAAAAAAAGAAAGGTCGGGCGGACCCTATAGATAAAGCCATGACTAAGCCCGAGTCGAAGAAAAGCAGCGTGGCGGCGATCAGCGCCTCGGGAAAGTGCGCCACAGCCGCATCCGCCGGCGAGCAGGTCAAGGACGAGCCGGTCAGTCTGGATCAGAGCCAATCCCCAATCAAAGCCGGTGTGATGAAGCAAAGCTCCAGGGAGTGCCTGCTGCACCGGAGGAACACGGAATGCGAAGTATATGACGACGGGACCAACACCTTTTTCTGGTGAGTGCCCTCTGTCTCTCTCTGTTGCAATGTCAACAATACTACATGTCAAATAGGCTACAGAACGCTGCAGCACCTGAACGTGATGCTGTTGTATTTTTGATCAGTGACCAAATAAAATACTTCAAATGTATAGTTCCAAAGAGAGAAAAGGCATGAGTTTAAGTAGGGAACACGGGGCGTGATATAATAGGTTTCAAGGTGAACTGAAAGACAGAGCTCAGTTGACCTTCTTTACTAACAATAAAACTACTGTCTGACTCTGACCTTCCATAATGTTCAAACATAAAGTAATATGTTTGAACAACATTGTCTCAGTTTAAGGCGGCTTTCATTTGTTTTGGTGAATTGTTCAAATGGCATTGAGGAATCACCATGGGCTTATTGCTCCACAAGGTGTGAGTTTTAAAGGTGTTCCGCTAACGTCTGCCGGGCTGTCATGGATGCTGCTTACATTGCACATCCAAGCTCAGTGCTTGTTGATGACAAGCCAGTAGCTAATATCCCAGCATGCACCTTCAGCAGAAAGAGAACCAAAGACAGAACAGATGCTTTGGTCATGCGGTAAACTGGAGTAACGAATTCTGTATTGCCCACTGACACACACATACACACACACACACAGTCAATGTGATGACGTGCAGGATGCAGGTGGCGCGATGTGAGGGCATGACGCCAGTCTGGAAAAGTGACATTCTCTTCTGCAGCCCGCGCTTTAATAAATATAACTACTTTTGCTCTTCAGCCTGTGTCGCTCCAGGAATATTTAAGCCCGAGTAGGTGTTTTTGTGTGGTAAACATCAGGCACTAAGATTATACTAAGCTATCCAATATATTTGGCAGCGCAGGAGACTGGTTCTCCCAGACAGAAACCTTAATGAGAATTTGTTCAACACTGTGTCACCAGAGACATTCAGGGTTTCCTGTTATTCTAATACTGTAGGCCTTAATAGGAACAAGGATGCGGAGATACCTTTGTCTTTTCATGTAAAGATCAAAGTACAAGCATCCTGCTGTGTGTAGAGGGATTTGTAATACATGACCACCCCATTTATAAAAAAATGGGTAGACCAGATACAAGAAACACCGCTTGGTTTATGCAGTATCATTCAACCGCACTGCAAACTGCAACCTTCAAAGTGACCATGAAGTTGAATACATTTGCTGTACAATACATACTGGACATTATAAATCCTATTGGAGATTAGGTTTTACACAGGGTTGATGTATTAAACTGGTGCACATAATAAACTGGCTACTGTGTGTGTAGTCGCACAACAAGATGCAATATGAAGATATGGCATTGGAAGTTTATGAGGCTATCCCAGTTTAGGCTCTGCTTGTGATTTGTGTGAGTGTCGTTAAGGAATTTGGCCTCGCACTGGTTGGATGGTGGATTGGAACACCCAGTTTGTTCTAATGGAGTGCTGGGTAATGGCTTTATGAAGCTGTTTACCTTGTGGTCAACAAGGAAACTTGTGGCCGCAGTGAATAATGATACATCCTGGATATTACGGGCTAACATTGCATATATAAACCTATACTACAAAGAAAGGGGGAGAGTACATGTGACTGAAAATGTGTAGCATCTTATTCCTTCCTGTCATACGCAATCTAATATTTACATTCAGCAATTTATTCTAGTGACGCAAACAGCTACCTCAACTTTAACCACGATAGGCAGTTTTTAAGAGCTGATTTACAGAAGCACATTGCTGTGTGTGTCTGTATGTTGATGGTGGTTGTGGGTAACCATGTGACATCCAACCTGCCTTATTAACACACGGACTGGGGAATTTATATTATCTGTGAGAAAAGAGGAATAGCTCGGACAGACCTTTTATAGAACTCAGCCTGATGAAGCAAAACATTTTTGCTGGCACAACACTTCTGAATTTTCCATAAATAGCATCGCTGCCCACACATTTAGAGTTGGAACAGATGTCTTAGAGTGTTTTTTTTTGCATTTTGACTAATGGCAATATCTTGGGAAAAGTTTTATTTTTTATATATTTCTAGAGAAGAAGAAACTGGAAAGAAAACTGGGCTTTTACTTTTTTTTTAATGTTGACTAAGAGTCACAAGGCCAGTGAAGCTGTGATTCATACCAAACTGAGATCAGGGAAACCAGAGGGTGCTGCGGTCAATTCCATTAGATTCACAATCGAGTGTGCTGTATTAAATTAGGTCACATTTTTTTAGCCCAATGAAGTCACAAATTGTATTTGGTAAGCTCATTTTGACCCTCCAGTCGGTCTGAAGACAACATTAGCGAATCTTTCTAGATGTGCTCTTTCTGTTTGTTTCATCTGGATGCTCTATATACCTCAGTGCTTTTCACTCCCGTGTGTTTTGTGGTTGTCAAGCGAGGGAGAAGTCATGCCCTCCCTTGTGTCTCCTGCATAACAGGTTGGATAAGGAGGTGGAGAGAGTATGCTAATTATACCTGGTGGCGTGCTGTCTCTGTGATTCAGACTCTGAGCCAGCAGCCTGGCAGGTGGGCGAGAGACGTTCTTGAGTTTGACAGGTGACATCATTGGCCCCAATGTAAAGATAAGCTTTTTCAAACCATACTTTAAAGGTGAAGTCTACCACTCTGGAGAGTGCTTGTTGTCAACATCGGTTAATATCTATCTCCTTTCGATCCGCATGCTGATCGTACTGTGTGTGCACTGACAAAATAATCCAGTATTCAACATGTTCTGTAAACTGATATGTAAACAAAGAGGGTCCAACGTAGCTACCAACATGCCCATTAACCGTGCCTAGGCTGTGTATTAACAACACTGGATATTTTTTCCAGCACACACACAGTAAGGACTGGTAGCGGATCGTGAGGAGATATTCACTGATTTTGACAACAACAAAATGAGGTTTTAACAACAAGCATTCTCCAGAATCTCTGATTGCATATTTTTAATGGCAATCTTAAATACCCCTAACTAATCATACTGGTGGTGTTCTCTCTTTTTATAACCGGTAGAGGCCATTGTCTGTGTAGCAGCTATAGACTGATAGGGCTAATACCTCTGTGCCATTGACCTCGATTTGAGGTCCCAAAACGATTAAATAAAAAGCATAAAAAGAGCCACACTTTTGCAATTTTTTACTTAATGGTGCACATTGTCATATCATTAGTTTAATTTACTCTGCTGGCTGCTGTTAACTTACTTCACAATGATCCTCACAATACAGTGGAAGTGTCTCACAACACTGTTTGGTCTCAGTGTTTTAAACTGAGCTCATTGGAGTGTTTTGAGTGTGTTTTACAAGGGCTTGGATCTGCCCCGATCCTGACGGTATAATTGTAAGAAATATTGTCTGATTCTAATGATCAATATGAGCTTGCCAAGTATGCCATTGAACATTTAACTGATATCCCAATCAATTATCTTGGAAGTTTGTCCTGGTCGACTTTCCAAATACAATTCACGTGCCTTTAGGTTACTCATTCCATACAGTATGTCCTGGTGACTGATACCAGTATGGGTTAAATACAACTTTGCCCCTTGAGTTGAGATACATCCTACAGATAGCATGGATGTATAGATTACATGTTAAACTGTCATACAACACAGGCCAAAGTCTGTTACCCGCCAAAGGGTGGTATGGGAAGAAAACGTTGAACTGACTTGTACAATCTAAACCTCATTTTGGCTTTGCAGGTTGCACACCCTTTTTGAAACTATCTCTACATGGAGTAAGCCAGGTTTCCAACTGAAACATATTTGTTTTATCTCAACACCACTCCCTTTATTTACTTTGACTTTCAGAAACAAAGCTTTGCAGTCACTGGTATACTGGTAGTAATCAATCACCAATGTGTTCTCAGCTCAAAAAGTGCATTAATTATACTGAAAGTTCTGCTTCAAGTGGCTTTTAGAAAGCGCCTGTTGATTTAAAAAAAATAAAAATGTTATACAAATGTTAATGTCTCTCTCTCCCTCTCTCTGTGCAGGCGAGCCCATACTGTGACTGTGCTGTTCATTCTCACCTGTGCTCTAGTCTACGTCACGCTGTTGGAAGAGACGCCCCAGGACACCACCTACAACACTAAGAGGTCAGTGGGCTGCACTCACCACCTGCAAGCCAACATCCTCAAGGATTAAGCAGGCTGCCCAATTGTTTTTTACTTGATGTTTTTTTTATTTCAAACTCAGTGGCAATATCTGTGTCGGAGTTTAATTTGAAGAATTCAAGAAAGGGCAAGCACAAGCAAGCTGCAAAATAGGACACATGAGTGTGTGTTTGTGACAGAGACAATGAGTGATTGTGGGTTGTGTGTACATTGCTGTTTGCTTGTGATTTTGGGTCTTAACAGGATTTGCTGCTGTCAGCGCGGTCCTGCTCTTCGAAATTAAGACCCTAGAGCTTCTTCCTGGCAGCAGAGCACACACACACACACACACACACTGAAACATTGTCATCTGAGCTAATTGGTTTCTCTTATTAGTTCACACACGTACCCTCACTTTGACACATAATTGTGCTCTCTGAATCACATTCACACATTCACTTTCTCACCTACACACACACACACACACTCACAATTAATCACACCCACACACACCATACACACGCACACTAATACAACCCCACTCATTGGAACACAAGCTGAGATCTTGTGTGTCCAGTTGCTAAGGTTCCCCTGTATTTCCAGAGCATGCCTTGCCCTCCTGGCCTTGTCTCCTGGTTTTGTCAACACAGCGATTAAAGGCATCTCAGCCTGACAGCAGCGGGTTCAGATTGGCCTCATTTCTCTTGGTAAACACAGTGGGAATCATAATATGGAGTAAAAGTTCATGGTCAGCTGTTGAAACAGGCATCTTGATTCAAGTGGATTCAGCATTTCAGGAGACTGCTTGTTTTCAATCACTTTGTCATAAAAATTCAACAGTATACCATACGTTTAAATCATTATTATAATTTTTTGTAATTGTTCCTTTGTAGGGGGATTGTGGCAAGCATCTTGGTGTTCCTCTGTTTTGGAGTGACACAGGCCAAAGATGGGCCCTTCACCAGACCACATCCAGGTAAGAAGATCATAAACATAGAAAATAAACATTCTCATTTGATCTCGATTTCTCAGTTTAAGGGCAAGATTTTATATCTTCCAAATGGCTGGTATCTCACTCAAATAAACGCTGTCTAGTTTCAGAAAAGGGGGCAAACATTTTGTGCACTGGGAAATTTGAAAAAGGTCAAACTATTGCAGAGCTGTTTCATTCCACTCTGAGTCATGTCCAGAGTATGTCAATATGTATCAACTTTCATAATGGAAAATGTGAAACGGCATCTGTGAAAGGCCTCCACAGCATGAAAGAAGTGCTTGTTTACAAACTGAAATATTAAAATGATATCTGCCATTACAGCAATAGACAGGAACTCTATGCTGTTTATATAGTATGCTATTATCAGGAGAAGCCCAGATGTTGAGCCTGACTTTGTAATGGTGCATTGAATGTGTCTCCATCCGTTTCCCATGTAGAGAGGTAAGAGCACCTACAGTAAGAGCAGTTTACCACTAATGCAATCATAAGCAACATTTAACATTTTGGGCGACTGTGGCTCAGGTGGTTAAGCTGGTTGGCCAATGATCCTAGGGTTGGCGGTTCGATGACTGCTGTATGTTTGAGGTGGTGGTCGGAGGGGCCGATGGCGCTGAATGGCAGCCTCGCTTCTGTCAGTCTGCCCCAGGGCAGCTGTGGCTACTATGGTAGTTTACCACCACCGGTATGACTGTGTGTGAACGAATTGTCTGGAACCCTGTAAAGCGCTTTGAGTATCATGAAAGGCGCTATATAAATCCAAGCAATTAATTAATTAAGAATCTCATGTTGGCTTCTAACAGTATGTGAAGTGCCTACGGTCAATACACACAATGGATAGCTGAATGTACTTGTCAAAATTAAGGAGACGATCTGAGTAAATGCAGAGTTATGGTCAAAACAGGTGGGCCGTTTTCCTGGCATGGGTCAGGGCCAATCAAATCTCTCGGATAAGGAATGAAACGTCAACAAACAAACGAGTCCACACAGGGTGGATTTCATCACGTCAAGTTGTTGACATCCCTCCTGGCTTTTAGCAGTAATATTAAAAAGGGCTGTAGTGTTCACTGAATAGTTTACACATGGTAATAATTCACTGCATTTGGCAGGCAGTCCCCCAGGCCAGCTGAACCCATAAACAGCTCCCACAGTTTAAATGAAGAAATGCATAGATAATACAAAAATTGTTCCTCAGTGTCTTTATTTCTTCTAGCGTAGCTTCCAAATCACTTACACTTCAATGCATTCATTAGCCGCAATTTTATATTCAGTTACTGTTGTAACTTAACACCAATTTCTGAAGATAGTGGCGATTACCATGGCACCTGTAAATTATTTCCATTTGTTTTCTAGTAACTTTGGAAAGGTCAAACTATTGCAGAGCTGTGTAATGTATGATGTATGATGACCCGGCCCCTCTGATGCAGAAGTATTTCCAGTTTCCAGTTGTTAGTATTTAAATTGATGGTAAGAGCATCAACTAGCAGCTTTAGATAAAGACCGTGAAGCTTATGTTAGCTGGTGACTAACACACAAGTCAAGCTGTGTGCACAGCGTGCCATTTGGTTTCTGTTTTAATACTTAATGAGTCGCCCATCATTAGTGCTTTTTCATTAGAACTCTTCAGCTTATTCTAACTTGCTTGTTATGAGAGCATCAGCTATGTATCCAACATCTGATACTCCCTATAAAGGGCTGTGTCTATTTAAACCACACAGTTTCTAAAAGTAGTTTGCAGGTTAGGGTATTTACCAGTTCACTCATGCAGAAGACTGGTCTGGTCTATCGCACAATATGTTTCCCACCAACTCTGGAGGGAGAGGAAGGAAGGAAGGAAGCAAACAGGGTGTGGAGGTAACATGGAGACGCGCACTGACTGTGAGTTGTCGCTTATTGGAGGCGTGAAGAGTCCAGGCAAGAATTTGGCCAGCTGTTGTTGCATTATTTGTGCCCTCTCGCCCCCTCCTTCTGTGGAGAGAGAAACACAAGGGTGTGTGTGTGTGTCTCTGTGTCTCTGTTTGTATTGGGCGAGTGTCTCTTGCTCCCTGACCTGTTGAGTAAGCCAAGTTGGTTGTGTTGTTGTTTTTGCATTTTTGCAGATTGTTATGCAACTCCACACATTTATATCCTGGGAAAAGACCCACAGGAACTTTCAGATTTACAACCTCATCGAAATGCAACCACAAACTGAGTTCATACATCGTTTCACAATAAAGGACATAAACAGTGACAGATTCATTTGAACCTTTGTTGGGGAATGTATTACAATGTGCAGGCTTGAGAGCTTTACACTTTTACCGTAGTTATTATTAGTGTTTCCACTTAAAACAAACTTAAACTTAAAAGTAAAAAAAAAAAAAATCTACTGATTAATCTAAACATAAATCGAAACCAGATTATCTCTGACCAAATGTTGTGACAAGAGAGAGTGAGAGACATACCGGTAATCAAAATAAAGCATGAATCAGATTATATTAGGACTTCATATTTCGTACATAATCTTTCTTCTGCCCCTTTAAACGACATACTGTAGTCGTATTAATACCCAGATGTCATTCAAATGTTTTCTTTGTAATACATGTCATTATTTGCTATAAATTCACCCTAACTTCTTCTCTCTCTCTGTCTCTCTCTATCTCTCACTCTGTCTCTCTCTCTCTCTCTGTCTCTCTCTCTCTCTGTCTCTCTCTCTCTCTCTGCAGCTTACTGGCGGTTCTGGCTTTGCGTCACTGTCGTCTACGAGCTGTTCCTCATCTTCATCCTGTTCCAGGTTGGTGCTCTGATAATATCGGTTCCTTCACAGACTGAAGCAAATTTAAACATTCAGTGCAGAAGAAAACCAATATAGCAACCAATCACATAAAGTAACTGACTGCTGGCCGCTCTCACTTGTTTTTTTTTTATTGAACCATTTTGGTAAGTCAGTATCTACCTTTCAGAACAAAGCAGCAGAACTTCTGTGATGAACATGTCCATTTACTGATGTTAACATTGACCGTTGGATAAGGTTATGTCCAAACACCAAAGCAAATGTTACATCCTGAAAAATATTGTGGTGAAGCTCCTGAAGGCATCTCACTACCAATCCAAAATATGGTCCAAAATCCACTTTTTCTGCTGTGATCCGCTTTCATCTGGAACCCTGGAATCCTCTTATCTCTTACCCAGTTTAATTAAAATGTCATCACTGAGCCAGACCCTTTTGAAACAGCACTACTTTAAAGCTGGAAAACTGTGTCTATCAGTCTAATTTTAATCCCACAACATTTTTTTTTTAATACTTAAGCCATCTACCTTCTCATGCAAAGAACATTTCAATTGGAGCTTAGTTAAAGCCTTCATTGAAATATTGTAATATCATCAAGTAGGAATATATTTATGTTTTTATCAGTTAAGAAAAAAAATAAAATAAACAATAGCAAAGGTCATGTGGAGAGTTTCTGATTTCACAAATTAAATGTGAACGGTTGGAACAGAGATACATTGATGACAATATGATTTATTACAGCAGTTGTCTATTTGAAAACACATTGCATATTTTGTTTTTTTCTTTGATACTCAGTGGTGGAAAAAGTCAAATTGCAACATAGACATTTCGGTCTCAATATGGCTCTGAATCTCCATATTAGCAGCTACTTTACAGGGAGAATAAGCACTGACGGTTTTCTGTTAACTTCTCTTCACCCCGTTATCCAGACGGTGCACGATGGACGGCAGTTCATGAAGTACATCGACCCAAAGCTCGGCGTAGCGCTGCCTGAGCGCGCCTATGGAGGAAACTGCCTCATGTACGACCCAGCTAACACCACAGACCCCTTCCACAACATCTGGGTGAGAAGAGTTCACTGTATGTCACACTCATATTTTGAAAATGCAGTTTATTTCACACACTCAGACTAAAACACTGAAGACTGCCTGCCTGGTAAGTAACAAGTCATCTTACAGAAACTTACATTTCTGACTCGAGCCGTTATTCATATTGTGGTAATATTCCGCCTACATTACATATAATAGGAAAATTACACAAATCTTATATAATGTGTCATTCTCAAGTCTCTTTTCCTCATCCATAGCTTGATACTAGTTTTCTCCCTTCCATGTCTCTCTTTCTCCTTTGCTCTCTCTCAAACACAAAAACACAGTTATTGTGGTTGTGTGTCTGGTGCAGATTATAGCCTGTGACAGTAGAACCTTTCACCCCCGTGGAGACAGTCTGCTGCTGCCATGACCTACTGTAGACCCAGTCTCCACTGTTGGCCTGATTTCAGTCCCACAGAGTGGGTCAAACCACCACTTTCTCAAATTACAGAAAATCTATGTAAAAAGCCTATTTGAAAAATGACAAATTTTGACCAGATATTAAATAACTTGGTAGAACGTATAACACAAATGCTTAATGGTTGTTCGTTTAAAAAAAAAAAGATGAATGAGGAGAATTTGTTGTTCCATTAACATGTTGTTTTTCTCTCTACAGGACAAGATGGATGGCTTTGTTCCAGCTCACTTCCTGGGATGGTATATCAAGGTTGGTGTTGTGTAGGCTGACCACGACTGTACTCCTGTGTGCACTGTAACCCTAATGACTGGCTTCAATTGCATTGTTCACGTCCATGGAGAGTTTAAAGAACGGCCGGTACAAACTCATATGCTCCTGACATATTGGGATAAAACCTATAATGTATTTGCAAATAAAGAATCAGGTTTGCTATGAGGCTACCATTGTTACTCATGATCTGATCGGTCTTCTCTGTAACACACTGACCACCAGGGTTTTCACTCTGCTGTCGTATGGAACATATTGAGTTAACAACAGTATTCTCCGTTGCATTTATATGGAAAACATTACGTTTCCTCCTATGCTATCTTGCTGTCTTCCTATGCATTTATATGGAAAACATTACGTTTCCTCCTATGCTATCTTGCTGTCTTCCTATCACTCCAGACCTTTCTGAATCCTTTCCTCCTACTCACCGTCACCCCTCTGCCTTCCTTTCCTCCTCAGACTCTGGTGATTCGTGATTGGTGGATGTGTATGATCATCAGCGTCATGTTTGAGTTCCTGGAATACAGCTTGGAGCACCAGTTACCTAACTTCTCAGAGTGCTGGTGGGACCATGTACGTATACAAATAAACCCCGCTCGTCTCCTGTGCTTACCTAAGAACAAGTGTGTGTCCTCAAGACAAATGAGATGTCAAAAGTTCTACATCTGATAGGCTTTTCAGCATATAAAAGAATGAAATACATAAACAGGAATTTGATACATTGTCATACTAATAATATTGTGAAGATAATGATTAAGAAAATAGTCAAAAGATACAAAAAATGTCAGCTGTATCTCGACTAAAGAAGAGTTTTTTTTCTTTTTTTTTTAAAGATTTTTTTTGGCATTTTCAAGCTTTATTAGATAGTACACAGTTGAAATGGGGAGACGGGGAGAGAGAGGGGGGATGACATGCAGTAAAGTTCCATGGGTCGGATTCGAACCCGCGACCACTGCAATGAAGACCGGAGCCAATATGGTACATGCTCTATCCACTACGCCACCGGAGCGCCACAGAAGAGTTATTTTTTAGTTGTTATGGACGAAATAGATTAATTTGGCACGTTCTCAGAATGGTGCACAATATGATAATGCTCCAGTGAAGAAACGCCAATGAAGTAAATGTGACTCCAGAAGTGTTTCTAAAAATGAGTCAACATTAGATGGTGAGTCTTGTGATTAACGGTGACAACAGCCATCGCCTGGTGGTTGTGAGACAGACTTGTACAAGATGTAGTATAGCTTAGCTGTATAAGTTGAAGAATAAATCAAATCAAAACGGTTGCAGGATATTGTTGACTAGCTGCAGACAATAGGGTGCAGTAAACAAGGGCGTATAACAATTTTTCAATAGGCCAATCATCCTGCTCGTTGAGGAAACGTTCTGATTTTGTAATATCCTGGTTCTAAATGACAGCTGGTTCAGTATTAAAACTCTTTCATTTTAGTTATCCAGATTTATGATGAGCAATTAAGTGGTCATTTGTTTGCATGGGAAGAACCTTTTGTTATACCATTGGGGAAACTGGGCTGCAACACAAGTGACAGCAGGGGAAATCATATCAACATAATTAGAAAGCTATAAAGAAACATAATAGAAAACCCATTCATATCATCGTTTTTATGACTGTTTCTCTCTCTGTAGTGGATCATGGATGTGTTGGTGTGTAACAGTCTGGGGATCTACTGTGGCATGAAGACCCTGGCCTGGTTGTCTATGAAGCCCTACCAGTGGCAGGGCCTGTGGAACATTCCTACATACAAGTACGACTGAACACTGAGAACTGCTGCCTTTCTAAAGCAGGGTTTGATTGATTCATTCATTGAAAACTACAAATCACAACAACTAAATGCAATTTAAAAAATATATATATATAATAACTCATTCACACTCTAATGTGTGACAGATATAAGGCATAGTGTTCATGTTTAGAAAATGTGGACTAGTAGATAAAGTAATTCAGGTGATTGGCATTGTCCCTTTAATGACGGAAGTACCAGCATTGCTGTGTTAGAAATGTCTGTATGTTTACCTCTAACCGTATCTCTGCCATGTCTCTCCCAGGGGGAAGATAAAGCGTATAGCATTCCAGTTCACACCGTACAGCTGGGTGAAGTTTGAGTGGAAGCCTGCTTCAAACCTTCGGCGCTGGCTTGCTGTGTTGGGCATCATCTTTATGGTGAGAAATGTATTTAAGTAATAACTGTAGTTCTCAAGCAATCAGTTGATTGACAGGAAATGTATCAATGACTATCAAGATCATCTGCTGTGTTTTTTAAATGTGTTTGAATTCTTAGTTTCATTTTCTAAACAATGGCTATACAGTATAATAGCTAGGCTAATATGTAGCTATTTAGTTACATGGGTTCCATCATTCATAATTTGTAATATATTTTATAGAATAATTCATCCATTTCTATTGATGAACTTACAATGTCTGTAGTAGCACTGGGGCATAAGTGACTCTCAGTGCTCCTAAATGAAGATGTGTGTTCTTGTATCTCCCATTGTAGTTCCTCCTGGCAGAGCTGAACACTTTCTACCTGAAGTTTGTCCTGTGGATGCCTCCTGAACACTGCCTGGTGCTGCTGCGGCTCGTCTTCTTTGTCAACGTGGGCGGCGTGGCCATGAGGGAGATCTACGACTTCATGGATGACCCGTGAGTAGCAGCAGACTGGATGTGGCTTCATAGGTCCATCACATGTACAAATACAGTGAATAACACTGTATTGAATACGCATTCATAAAAAATACTTTTGCTGTGTTAGGGAATCTATGGACGCTTTTCATAGATTGATAGATAGATGGATGGATCTATCCTGTACAGGGGCATTTGGCTGACAGTTACGGCATATGGATATTCAGACAGTTGTATTTGCAGTTCAGTGCTAAGAGAGATAGCATCAAATAACTGCATGCTTATGCCTATTTTGCAGGACATTTTAACAAGGATGACAGAAACTGGAACTCTCTTTAGTGTACATTTATTTTCTCTCTTTACACATGACTCTTGGTCACATATCATCAACAATCAACATTTCAAACAATTCAGAAGGTCCCTATATAATCCCCACCCCCGCTAATCAGTTCATCAGTTCATTGACAATTGTCTGTGTGACATGACGTCACCACTAAGGTGCGCTTCTTTTGAGCACCTTTAAAGCTGCAACAGCCTACATGTACCAGTATGCATTGCATGTGAGGCGGTTGTTGTCAAACTCATTTCCGTGTCATGCCACACAACAAGTAGCCCATCCCACAGGTACAAGACACTAATTTAATACATCTCAAAGTCTGTAGTTAGTTTGAAAATGTTTTTTTTATTTTTATTTTTATACAGTGGATAGGCTTAGGACAAAATATTCTAAAGTACAAACATTACCAATCAGCTCTACATTACGAATTGGCTGCCAGCTGTTTTGTCTTATCTGACAGATTTAACTGTGCTGCTGCTTTTAAGGAACCTACACAGTAGCTATTGTTATTTTATGTATATCCAGAGTATTGTGTCCAAAGCTTTTCATGCATTTTCTACTATGATATAATGTGTATTTTGGTATTGCCCACATCACAATCCAATTATTATTTTCTGTAACAACACCTCTTGTGCAATTTTCCCATCAGGAAGTTCCACAGAAAGCTTGGGCAGCAGGCGTGGCTGGTGGCAGCCATCACAGTGACAGAGTTCCTCATAGTGGTGAAGTACGACCCCAAAACCATCATGCTGCCCATCCCCTTCGTGGTCATGCAGAGCTGGTTCTTAGGAATGGCTATCATCGCCTGCTGGACCCTCTGGCGCTTCTTCATACGGTAAGAAGCATGGGTTACTGGGCAGGCGACCAAGCTACTATAGACTTAGTAAAAAAAAAAAACTGTTCTCATTCAGGATACAAAATGGCTGTATAATTATTAAATGGTTGATAATACTATATTCGCCTGAATAGATAAAATTAAAAAAATTAGCTGGGGCAGAACTATTCCCGAAGCAATTTTTTATTTTTTTTTGTATTAATATTGTGTCTCCTTTCCTTTCCGTCTCCTCACAGTGACATCACACTGCGTTACAAAGAGACTCGTCGAATCAAACAGGAAGTGCCCACAGACCGGGACCGCTCCCTCGGCAACGGTAACACAGCAACCCCGTCTGGGCGGAGCAAACTGAACGGCAGCTCGGAGACGTTGCGCCACCGGAAGTCCTGAAGGGGGGGGGAACGTGTGTCGTAACGGGACCGGTGGAGAAAGGATAACATTCGATTAGGGGAAAAACTACAAGACTGAAGGAGAAAAGTCAAACACAAAAAGGAAGAGGAAAAAAAACGGATGGACCGTGCATTTGCTGCGTAGACAGTTTTTTTTTTTTTGTTTTTGCCTACATCGACCAAGTCATTCAACAGAGGCAAAGGGGTTGGAAGGGGCGATTTTCATTCGGTGCATTGTCTAGTTGTTGTCTTACTACAGGGATTTACCTCATTGTATTTTTTTTTTTTTAAGAACGTTCAGGGGAATGACACACAGAGATCAGGATACATTTTGGTGTTATTTATACATTACTTTGGGTCAAAGAGAGGGATGCTAAAGGGAGAGAGGGAGGGATATAGGTGAACAGGGACGTGGATAGATTCAACAAAATCAGAACAGCGGATTCCATTTTCTCAGCGGCACAGGTGACAAACATCAGGAACATGTCGGCCATTGTGAATCGGCTTCATTCATTGCCGGTGAGGAAAAGGAGTTTTTGGATGAGTTTCTGTAAGCAACTGATGTTCAGTATCAACCTAGGATTGTGGGCAAAACACTTAAAATGGAGCTTGGGTAATAAGGATAGGCTTCTGTTATGTTCGGTTAAAAAAACTTTACTATACTGTAGTCTTTAGAACTATTTTCTTAGCATAACACATGGTTTACAAGTGGGAGACAATATTGGCTTTTTCATATACAGTTCTGGGTTCTCATTCCTTCCATATGATGAACGTTGAGGTCAAGTCTGTCGAGAACAAAATAAGTACCGTACTCTAAGTATTTACCTGCTGATATATTACACATGATACATGGGATTTAGTTTTGGGTGATTTTCTTTTTGTCATGACTATTTAATTATTTAGGTTAAATCAATTATGAACACTAGATTATACCCAAGTTATTTTGAAATGAAATGAGGTACGAAGAAATCTGCATCACTCTAATGAACACACTACATGACAATCACACTGATGGGGAGCTGTGGGGACACGTTGGCTCCTATATACAGTACAGTAACAAATGGCAGAGATCACAATGTTTTCTCCACTGTTAACAGGACTGTAGATAAGGCCAGGGCTCGTCCAGTCGCATCAGAACGTGAATTTAATGTCTGATTCCTTTTATGCCAAATGTTTATTTTATTTTATTTACCTCTTCTGTTTTGTTAAACTGTCATGTTCTGTCTGTGGAAGAAGTTGAAACAGAATATAAACAACTATGTTAAGTGGAGGGAAAAGACTGTTAAGATTTGGTTTTTGGAAGAGAACCAACCTTTTGCAGCTCTGTGGGGTGCGCCATATTGCACATGCAACAAGCCAAAGCTTAAGATTTCCTTCTTGCTAAAGCCATAAATGCCACCCAGACCCAACACAGCACAACTCGAATATTTTCATTTAAACTGAAGCAGAGTCGTCCCAAAGCCAGCTGCGCGATCGTGCATGTCAGCTCCCAATTTTCTTTGTTACAAAAAAGGAAGTTGTCACCTGGAAGTCAAATCAATGAAAACCAAATGTTTCTTTGCAGTTGAAAATTGCAAACCTCAAACCTTCAACGTCAACTCTCTTATTTCTGCAACATGGAATGTGTCTCAGTGCAAACGTGGAATCATTGAAGTAATTTTGAAGTTTGTTGTCGGTTGCATGGTTATTAACGATGAGTCGATCCATTAATTAGTTGGCTGCACTATTTTGATAAATTTATTTCAATTTTCTTCAAGCTAAAATGACAAACAATCCTGCTTACTTATGTGATAGTAAACTCAATATCTTTGGCTTTTTGGGAAACAACCATTCATTCATCCACTTAAAGACAAAAACGATGGATAAATTAGTCAGAAATAGTCAATAATGAAGATAATCGTTAGCCTTAGTTAGATGTTCTTGACGTTTATTATGATAGAAATATAAGCTTTACGTGAAAACTCGATCAAACTGAAAAAATTTAAAAAATGATTGTGTTCCAGTCTGACTGGATATTGACTGACTGTTCCCAAAAAAAGTCCCAGAGAAAGCTTTATTGTTCTGGTCTTGTGGCTGTTGGAGAAACAGTTGTCATTTTTCCGTGTGTTACACATTTCGTCCTGCTGTTTAACGACTGATAGGGATTTTCCTGTAAATGCAATCCAGCAGTCTGCTATTCAAAGGAGAGCGTCTGCTCATGTATCGGTTCATTTAGCCATAAACACTAAACTGAAAGTCATTTTTATGCGTATCCAGGCTGCAACTGTTTAAAATGTATACCCTCTGTTTTTTGAATATAGAAATTGCTGTGCAAATTCAAAACCCTAAAAACGACATTTAGCTGAAATGTAGAAGTTTGTACTGTGCTGTGCTAATTCAGTCGCCTGTGAACTTGATAGAAGTTCGAGAAGAGTTTTTTTTTTTCTCCCTTTGTTAGGCAAAAGCTTTTAGGACGTGGGCCGATCGATTCACTGTGTACCCGTGTCCATGCCTCGGATTGGCCCAAGACTTTAAACCAACCAAATTCATGAATATGCACATCAGCTCTGAAATCACAAAATAGTGAAATCAGAAACTGTACTCATACATGAGCTGTGGAACAAAATTGCAAACGCTATTCTAAAAGAACAAAGGGTGTGTTTGAGGGGTTCGGTGTGTAGTTTCGCTCACAGCCACACGAGGGCGGTATATGTTCTCACTGTGTGCCCTTGATGATGATCATTCGCAACTTGCTGTAATAGCCATTTTCAACATGGTTTGTTAGTGTAAATGTGAACATGTTTAAGATCATTAAAAACTGAAATATGCTGCTGCACCACATCATTTTATAATGTTTTCAATAAAAATCTACTGAAAACCTGAATTTAGTCTGCTTGATATTTTAGCAAATTGCATTACAAACAGCATTTCATTTGTTGTGGTTATGTGAAAGTACAAATATTCTGCATTGAATATTAATACTAGTGACTAACATTCTCGCCTCAGGCAAAAGCTCGCTGTTTCTGTTTTTTTCCTAACAGAAGCTATGACTGGTTGGTGTAGGCTACGTTTTGTCACCACACAAATATTCCACTGATAAAACTAACAGGTTGGACAAGTACATCAAGAATAATGAGGTCATCATAAAAACATGGAACCCTGCTTTACACATTTGAAACATACTTTACCAGTAACATGAAGTGTATTTTGGAGCTGTGTCTGACACCTTTAATAACCTTCAATTTAGTTATGAAAGAACATTTCCAGTGAGAGAATTCAATTCAGGTTTTGAGCAGTGAAGTCCGACTTCTCCTTTATTGCATAGTTTCACCCATCTTTCACCTGATTATCATGCCACACAAAACCCCTTTTCAAAACACAGAACATTTGATTGGAATAAATCTGCATAGCCCAGTAAACTGCAGTCACCCCCAAGAAGAATATTGGTCTTGTTGTGCATTTCATTTAATTCCTGGGGTTAATTATGACATAATTACTGCAGTTATAACAAGCCTCTGCTTGTAGTGCAATCATAGGTACAGTTTAAAAAAAAATCTTTCTGGACTCCCTGAAGCAGCCACAGACAATTTATAAATAACCTCTAAAAGGCATTAAAAAATGCTGTTATAACAGACACAAAGTAGCGCGTTGCATATTCTCAAAGCTAGGAGTGTAAAATTCATAGTGCAGCACAGAGGTCAATTCACTATTTATAACAAGAACAGTAAAGCAATTTGAGCTCTAGAAAAAGAAAGCTTAGAATATTATTGATGCCTGAGATCTTCCTTTTGAAAATGTACCGTGGGCCACTTTGGTTTAAGGATAAGGGTCATTTTTACGGTAAAAGGCACGACACAAATGTTCTTAAAAAAAATGTGCAAAAATAGTTCAGTGTACTCAGTCTCATCCCACATATCTTGACAGGAATATTAAGGTCTCTAAATCGAAGCTAAAAATCACACAATAGAAACATTTGCATAGATTATAAAAATTGGTACTAGAAAGATCAACTCAAAATGCACCAACCAAGTTATTAAGCGATTAGTTTTCAGTAACTAAGTTAGTAACGAGTTTATAGGTGCACCTCATAGAATATAATGGAAAAGTCCATTCAAAAAGTGAAACTGTCGTATACTAGATTCATTACACAAATTGAAATATGGCAGGCCTTTCTTTTGTTTACATTTTGATGATTACTGCATACAGCTCATGGAAAAAAAATCCAGTATCTCAAAGTATTAGAATACATAAAACCAGTCAAATAAAAACAGAAATGTCGATCTTCTCAAAAGTATGTTTACTATAGATCCATTTCAAAATATGTGTAATGATGAATCTAGAATATATGAAAGTTTCACTGTTTGAGTTAAATTACAGAAAAAAAAATGAACTTTTCATTATATTCATATTTTTCTAAGACGCACCTGCACAATCCAGTAGCTGCCTGAGTTCAGGATCTAAAGAAAAATGGTTTACTTTTAGAAAATATTCTTTTCAAAATATACTAGATATATATACCACGGCTCTTATTTCTACGATCTGACCAGTTTAAAGCCTTGGCCGGTGTCCAGGATGGCCGGTGGAAACCAGTTGAGTTTGACTCTCTTGAGACATCGCAGACAGACGTTGCAGACCCACAATAGGTTCAGACCGCCGCACCACAGGGCCAACTGCACCACGGGGTAGGTCACCCGGGGGAAGTACATGCTCCAGTGGCTGGTGACATCACTTCCTGTGGGCAGATGCAGCGTGTAGTCGCTCCAGTGTTTGGAGATACCGTATTGGGCTTTGACCGGCCTGCCCTGCTCACACCACTGGATGTTGCTGTGTGAGTTGCAGTTGTATTCGACCCACTGTGCGGTGAAGTCTCCCAGCTGAGGGGGGTCGTGTAGCTCTATGTCAGTGACCCGGGCCAGTGTGGCCCCCTGCACCGCCACGTACACGCCCTCTGCCTTCTTGATCTCACTAACCCACGGCAACGAGTTGTCACAGTCCAGCACCAGGATGAGCCGTGAACAGAAGCCGACGTTCTTCTCCCTCCACCACTCCAAGATCTGCTCCAGGCGAAGAGTGTCTCCTCCTGATGGGGAACAGGGAAAGTCTCTAAAGAATACTGCCCAACAAGATGGCTCTCTGATGCGTAGCAATGAGGTAATTTATTTATATGTGACTATCTAAGATGAATAAAAAAATATGACAATGGTGAAGCAAAGTAATCTTTGATTTAGTACCACCCATAAACACAGGATGTTACGGTCTTCCTGCCATAAAAAGTTTACTTTCCTGGGAAAAATCAGACATGAGCACAGGCATTAACTTTATAGAAATAGAGTAGTTTTCACTGATGGTCTCTCATTTGCTGTTACAGGTCATTTATAATCATAAAAAAAAATGTGTTTCATAAACATTTTAAAACTTCCTCATAGGAGGTTTAATTCAGAAATACCAAAATTGTGGATCACTTTGATAACTGTGCAGCCACATTTGTAATAAACATTATTACTAATCATACTAAGCTTGATGCCTCTCACCTGCCAGCGCCCACTCTCCCGAGCGGTGACTGTGTCCGCTGTAGAAGATGACGTATGTGTCGTGGCGCGGCCCGTCTGCAGTGCGTAGCTCCAGGAAGGCCTTGATCTTTGCCTGCAGGGCCTCCAGTGTCACCCCGCTGGTGGAGTAGTCACAGCCAAACACCTCGATCAGGTGGTGGGCGAAGAAACGCTGCACGTTGTTCAACATGCCTGTGGAGCGTCTGTTCAGCTCCTGCACCTGGTCAGGAGGCAGCAGCATGGGCTGACCGTCGGGACTGAAATATGGACAAAAAAATTTATCTATGAGACATTCAAGCACAGTTCAGGGGATTGTCTAGTGAGTCAGAGAAGACTTCACGAACACACAGGAAGTCCAGATGCCTGTCAATTTACAATTTATTATAGGGCAAACACTTACTGCAGGAATGTAGTAATTGCCTGCTAACTCTAATACCATTTATAGATTTTATGTGGCTATTTTTAAACTGGAATCACCCTCTCTCACCACGTTCTCATGTTGCAGGGTGCATTTCCCATTCTGACAACACAAAATATTGATTTAAGGCAGGGGAATATTTTGATGTTTGACGTCATATTTTTTAAAAATTATGTTTTTATTGAATAGTACCATGGTGTGACTACACAGTGAGACTACATCATTAACTTTGACACTTGTTACACATTACAAACTGACCTGCAGTAGTTGGTGGGGATGACCACTGCGTAGCCCACACAGGTTCCTCCCAGGCTGCTCCCCAGCTCGTGGAAAAGCCCGTGGAACAGAGACTCAAGAGGCAGGACCAGCAGAAACATGCTGACAAAGATGCTGCTGGAAGCCTGCAGAACACATTCATAGAGCAACTCAGTATTGGTTCACAGCAATGGCTCACCACACTTTTGCAGGAAATACATTATTATTACCCAGAAAATGCAAAGGATGTATGGATGTGCATGTGCATGTGCCTCCAAGTGCTATTACAGCCCAAACATTTTAATTCTTGTTTTGTTTGATCAAATGGAGCTCAGTGATATTCTACATAAGTATATTAGGGCAAGGGGAAAGAGGAAAAGACAGCAGTTCAAGACAGCGTTAAAAGTTGGAAAGTTGTAGAGGGATTTGAACTTTTTCGATTTTTCGAAACTTTCGATTGTTTGTGTTTTAATAATGTTTTGCAGATGAGATGATCTCACTATAACAAAGTATTAAAAACACGTTGTGTGGCTGCCCCTTACCTGCCAACAAAGCCCAGCCACGGCGACAGTTGACACCAGGGTGAAGAGCACCAGGCGCTCGGAGATGAGGCAGAAGTGTCTGACGCCCTTGGAGGCCATGACTTTGTCCAGGCCGCTAAGCCCCGCCCCCTGGGACAGACACACCCTCTGGCAGTCGCTGAGCTTGCTGTGGAAGCCCCACACGGTGATGACAAACACCAGGTGGCAGATGAGCCAGAAGAGAGCACACACCACAAAGCCCGGGATCATCACGTACCACTGCTCCAGGTCGGCCATCTTCCTAGTCGCCACGACAACAAAGGCCACCTCCACCGCCATTAAGGGCAGGAGGGACATCCGGCGAAACAGGCGGCGCCAACCCAGGAACGGCTGCCAGCGCTCGGTCACAGACAGCCCGCTGAAGTAGAAGTCCAGTAAGGGGTCGCAGATGAGCTGGCTGAAGAAGCAGGCCAGGGCGAAAGGGTTAGTGGTGATGTTCAGGGACTTGAAGAACAGCTCGGCGGAGATGACAGAAAAGCAGACCAGGTTGGTAAGAGCAAACAGAGCTTTCATACGGAGGGCGACCATGACGGTAGCCAGGGCAACAACCAGCACCATCACGCTGAGGGACTTCTGGAAGAGCAGCGCCGTGCTGGCCGCCGCGAAGCCCACAAGCTCCAGCCGCTCCGCCGAGGTGAGGAAGGCCGGACGGTACCTGGTGGTGCCAAATGGAAAATCAGGAAAAGATTGTGTTAGTAGTGTTTTAAATGTAGACTTGGAACTTTAAATGCATGGCGAGTGTATCAATGTTCACAGGGCTCAGAATCAGAATTACCCTATTGATCCCCGGGGGGAGACTATTTGTGTTACAGTTGCTCCAATTTGGAATAGAATAGAATGGGGGAAAACTAGTCGAAATATATGTGAACATCACTTATCACATGAATGTATCATGAATATCAGTGAATACGTCAGTGTTTTCTACCACTGAATTTTGTCCACAAAAACAAATATGACATAAATAAAACGTACCGTTATGCCATAGCATAGCTAGAGTCCTGGGAACATTGGGATGATCATAACACCATTATATGGTATAGGTTTTTGATGTAACCTTGTGCACTCAAAGGTGGAGACAGTTATTCTGGAGAAGCCAGTTGTCAAAATCAATTAATATCTCCTAACCATCTGCTACCTGGCCGTACTGTGTGCAAGATATTCGCTGATTAAGAAAAATAAATTGACAACCAGCATTCTCCAGAATCGCTGACTACACCTTTACCAGTAACATCTTAAAATGTGAAACTGAACTGGTACCTGGTGTATCCGAACAGCCTGTCTAGCAGCGCCCACAGCGTCCTGAGACACACGCTGGCCAGCAGCAGGTAGTTTGCCGCCTGCGTCTTCACGTCGCTCTCCGTCGGAGCGGCGGTGCTGTCAAAGAAACACTGCAGCCCGAGCAGAAAGCCGAACCACAGGTGCAGGAGGCTGAGGCTGACCCGCTCCATGCTGAAGTAATAGTGCAAGATACTCGCTACCCCGAGGACCACCAGAGCCAACACGAATATGACCAGTAGTATGGACTCGGCCGTCTTCTCCCAGCGGGCGTACAAGCCCAAACACAGCGCGACTAGCAGGTTGAGGCCGGACAGGTAGCCCAACCACCGGACAGACGAGCCCATGCTCGCCTCCCCGTTGACCTCATCCAGCCGGGTCATTGCCGCATGCAGGCAGTGACTGACACCGTAGCGTAGAAAACGACACATTTTTATACTAAACTTTAACCGTACAACGCCAAAGACAGTCACTTTAATAAGTTGTAGTCCGTTTACTGCCCGCTATCTCACCTGAAATAAGTTAACCTAGCTGGGTTAGCCGGTTGTAAGTAGCTAACTTAGCTTAGTTACCGTTAGCAACTAGCGACGCATCTTCGCACAGGGCAACGTTAGCGCGCGCGTCAAGATTCACATCTTGACGCTCGTTGTTTGTGCTTTTCATCTGAAGTCCGCTGTGGTTTTTTAGAAAGGGATAAGATGGCGTGCCCAGAATCCAGCTCTCAGTACGGTGGAAGACATATCAGTTCAAAAAAGTTTGTCACGTCAAAAGTTTGTAGTCAGATGACGGACGCCATGACTCTGACTTCTACGGAGTGGGCCAAGGGTCAAAATTGCTTTACCATGAGAAAGGCATAAACCGATTTTTTTTTTTTTTTGTGAAAACATCTGTATTATAGAAGTATCTACTCAAGTTATGACCCGACTTACTTTTGATTGTGCTTTGAGTGGAGCTTAGATTGAGTTTTTAAGAATAAACATAACTGAAAAATGAGACATCCTCTTTAATTTCCTGTTTCTTCCCACTTCTCAAGCATTTTTAGTCGACAATAAGATAATAAGAAAAACTGATGTGATGAATTCAGATCCCAATCTTACATATGGAAAAACCCCATATCTCCCGAATCACAACCGCCAGTTAAGCTTTGGACAGAGCAGTATTTCAAATGTTTAAAATAAAATACACACAAACTCCACAGAGACTCATTACATTCATTTATAAAAGAGAAATACAACCATACTACAAGCACATATTGTTCAGCATTGTTGAAAATAATAATGAATGATAATGAAGATGAACCAATCATGCACATGGGCCAAAAGAAACATTGGAAGACAAAAGCACCAATTACCGTAATCACAAAACACTTCTGTCTGTCTTGTCTGAATATGTGTAGCACTGTAAAATGTTTTTTTCCCTGTGAAAACAGAGGAGATATCAGCGGAGATATGTATCGAGTTGAAAATGATATAGGAATGACAACAACACACTCCATAACATCAACACTGGAAATATTTCTTGTATCTGTTAATATGACAAGGGAGAACTGTATGCACCATTTGTCCAAAGAAGCTTGATATATATTGAAAAGGTGTGAGTTTCATGTTTCTCCAGGGGCATGAAAGTCTGCTTGCAACATACAAATGTGAACAAAGAAGGCACCTTAGACTTACTGGTTTTATCTTATGGGCTCATCATATGGGTTGTAAAACTGTCTTCATAGGAAAATAATTCGATTTTTGTGACACCCTTTGGGATCAATGATAAAGTGCCACTGACAAAACAAACAACATCACGTCATCAACATTACATTCACTCTTTCATTCAAACCGACAAAGTCAACCACGCCCACACACACGTAGCCTGTTCTGGGGACAGGTAGGAACACACACACACAAACACATACACCTTTCATCTGGTAGTGTTAGCTAACTCCCCTGCCCCTCCACGTAGGATACAGTATCTTAAGATCTGGACCCGCTTGCTATTGCTTAAATCTATAGTTTCTCACCTTTTCAGAGGTTCTGTATGAACACCAGTACATTAGTGCAAATCTCCTCTGTCAAAAGGAATTTTCTGACTGTGAATAGCTGAGATCTGGTTCTATTTGAAGGCAACTTTTTGAAGGAGTACTTCTCATATTTTCTCATAAAAAAAAAATTGGGTAAAAGGATCCTGGTGCTGTAATTTTCTTCACCTGTCTGTTTGATATGGGTCACCGACTTGCAGACAGTGGTGTACTGTTTCGCTGCTCCATAACAAAAAATGAACAGTAAATCTAAAATATAATTCAGTATCAATATCTATAAGGACAACGAGGAGGAGGAGGAGGAGGAAAAACAAGTGTAATACCTACTTTGAAACACTCGTACCTTGTTACACAATGAGTCAACACAGTCACAGTTTCACATTTGTAAACCTAGTAATACTCCTACCGTATGGTTCTGAAAATGTTTAAAATGCTACAAATATACCACTTTCTTGTAAAAGACGCACACATCATTCAGAGGATGCCAAATTAAAAATGGCATTGACACACTTAACACTGGACTGACTACACCATTGTTTTTTGACTGTTGAGAATATATATAACAATGAACTTGTTTTTTTTTTGTCTTGTAAAACTAAACGCACATCAAGGATTTTCAGAAAATCCAACTGCATGACTGACAAAAGCAAGCGTACCAGTCCAGTCATTCCATCCCAGTCTCTCCTGTGCAATTAAAACTCCTGTCAATCTACTCGGATGCTGTGTTTAGTCTTCAGCAGCCTGCTACACTAGCTTAAATAGAGACTCAGTACAGAATGCAGACAAGCTGACTTTTGTTATTTGTTATTATTTGAGCTGATTGGAAGATGGGATAAAAGTCAAGGAAAGGGGAGCTCAGATATTTTAAGGGCATTCGCTTTCCAACTCTTAAAAAACCTAGATATTTATCAAAATATATCCATCTTAGTGTGTGCTATCATGTGTGTATATGTATGTGTGTGTACTCTCAGAGTACTGTGGATATGAGAAAATAATCTGTAAACTTCTGTCTTTCACACTGTGCAAACTGCATTATTTTGAGGAGGGAGTGGGAGAAGAATGCAGCAGGGGGACATTTGGCAGCGCAGCAGTAGATAAAGGGGAATTGAGAGTTACGTAGAGGAAAGGAGGTGGGGTTTTAGATTGGGGGAGGGGCTAGTTGGTTTAGGCCTAGCTATGAAGCAGGATGGGGTCTTCCAGCTCATGGAAACCAGGCACCCCGCTGCTCTGGCTCTCCCCAGAATCTGACTCGTAGGGCGTGTCGGGCAGCTCCGTGAAGCTCCAGGCCAACTGGTCGTCCTCAAAGTCGGAGCGCGGCTGCAGGGGCACGTCGGCGGAGCACTCCTCCTCCTCCTCGTTGGAGTGGAAGTCCTGGGGGATGTAGAGCATCTCGGGGTAGTTGCGTGACACCAGGTCGCTGGTGGTGGCCAGGCTCACCTTGCGGAAGGCGATGAGATGCATGTGGGAATACTTGACGTACTTGTAGCGCTTGAAGCCCAGCGACTCCACGGCCACGCGCCAGCTGCGCATCATGAGGGCGTGGCGGTTCTGGTGGGAGGAGTCGGGCGTGATGATGAGCAGCAGGCCGTGCAGCTCCAGCAGCTCGTGGGCCTTCTTGCAGCAGATCCAGCGCTGGTACGGCGAGGGGAAGTAGGACAGCAGCAGGGAGAAGACCACCACCTGGAACAGCTGGGCCGGCAGAGAGTCGATGGGGTTGTGGAGCTGACGGAGGAAGGCTTCCACCGCGTCACCGGCAAGCTGCAGAGGCTGCTGGAGCTGCAGGTTGAGGAAGTCACACTTGTACACACTCTAAAGCGGGGGAGAGAGGAAACAGGCAGACAAGTGGTTCAAATGTCATATTTTTTTAAAAATAAACTGCCACTGTCCTTTCACCTACTGTATGTAGTTTCTCTTCATGCAGTTCTTTAACTCAAAGAGAGCACTTTTAAAATGTCTTCACACAAACGCTGTCTAAATAATAATAAATAATACTAATAATATACTCAAATTCATTGAAAGTGTGTGTTTACTCTTAATAACAAATAGAAAAAGTGCTTATTTGTCATATAACGACCCCTCCATGGCCTTACCCGGAAAACATGTTTCTGACGTTGGGTATTTATTTCATCCAACAGAGCAATCAAAAAAATGTACCTTTGTAAGGAAATTCAATACTTTAAAGGCCTCATTTTGAGATTATTATTATTATTATTATTTTTAATGCTTTTAATAATAATAATAATAATAATAATGGATTGGATTTATATAGCGCCTTTCAAGGCACCCAAAGCGCTTTACAGCGTTCCAGATCAGGTTTTAAGACCCTGTGAGTACCCTGTTCAAACATCATATTTAGCTCTTTTTCATAAACTGCCACTGTCATTACACGTATGCAGTTTCGCTTCTTGCTTTCTGAATTTCTTCACACACACTGTCTAACCACAACACTGATTCCTCTGCATGAGTCATTCTGGTGTTGCGTTTGCTCTGAAATGCAAGCACTGAGCTGGCAAGACAGAAAAATCCTCACGTATTTTGTTTATACGTACAAGATCCTATAACATGTTGTCAACAAAAATTGAGCACGATAAATAAGCACTCATACCTCAACTGCAGGCACTATGTCAATACCAACTGTGAGGAATTCATCAAACTTCAGGAAAGGGTTGAAACAGCTTCCCACGTCAAGAAGGCGCATTTTGCTTCGCTGAGAGATTGAACTATAAACACAAATAAGGAAAATTCGTCAATGTCAGGAGAGTATACTGTGAAATCAATGGTGCCTCTTTGTCTTATAAAGGACACACTTTTATATTTAAAATCAACATTTCATATTTTTTCGAAAACAAAAAAAAAATCAATATTACAAGCCCATTCAATCTTTGCTACAGTATATGTTTTATTGTGTAAGTTCAAGTACATTGTGTTATTATACATAAAAGGAGATGCTTTTGGTGAGGAGTGAGCTCCAAACATAATAAGAAGGGATGTTATCCATAAGAATCAGGAATGATACATGACTGAGCTAAGGTTGATCTTAAGGCAAAACTCTACACTATTCTTCAGTAGCACAGCTCTAGTAATAGCAGAATCCGAATTGTGCATAAGTAATGTGTAATGCAATTGTATATTGTGTGTAATATCCAATGCTGACTGTAGGGGCCACTAGTGGCACTTTAGAAAATCCATCTGATGCTGCGTACTCGATTCAAAGCACATTTCAGTCATTTAGAAGAATGAAGTCAAATTTGTAGTAACTGAAAAAAGAAAAACTGTCCTTATTCCAGTAGGACAGCATAAAGACTAATGCTGCACAGATTGTAAAGCTCTCTCAGGCAATTTTTGATATTGGGCTGTACAAATGACATACACATACATGTCACATACAAATGACTTGAACTTAAATCTGTGAACTATCTTGCAATGAAAAAAGAATGATCTCATTATGTTATTAAGTAACAAGCAACACTGCAGTTGCTCTAGATCTTTGAATTTTTTTGATAGACTCTAGGATCTACATTTAAAGCAGAAGACGTTCCTACTGTAACTTACCTGGGGACGATGCTCAAGGGTTGGGCACTTACAGATTCTGGAGTCAGTGCCATGGCAAGCGTGGCACTTTTCTCATCCTTTTCCAACATTCTTTTCATCCCGCCATCCAAAAAATATTCTTGACAGACACTGTGGAAGTGGAATCACAAACATATTGTTAATGTGAAATCATGCGCCATCCTACAGGTTTAGATGAGTCAGACATCACTGTCATGAGGGTTAAAACTGCAGCTGAAAGACGCCTGAAGACATAAGTACCTTCGGCACCAATCGATGCGACCCTCTCCTTCGCAGTTTTTGGTCCAGTGGTTGTCTGCGAGATTCTTCATGGCCAGGGCGTACTCACTCAGTGTCTGCTCATCCTCACAATGCTCGCGCCAGATCTTTTCAAAGTCGCCCACTGAGAACAAGGACAAAACTAACAATTTAAAAAACAAAACCCAAAAGGATTCTCAAAGACCTCACAACTTTCCTTTTTAGCTTAAACATCAGTAGCATGCAGCCCTATTAAAGTCTTCTTTGAGTCTGAAATATATAGACAGCAAATAGCAAACGTATACAACTGCAACCTACTTGCCAACTTTGGTCATCCCCTTTAGCACCAAAACATGACAGAACTTCCTTTGGAAAAAACTTTTTTTTTTTTTCTTTTTTTTTTTTAAATGCACTGCTACATCGCCTAGATGTTTGCTCGTCTCTGCCAGCACAGAAGTGGAACTGTTTCTCTGTTTTAATGCGGTCCACAAAGATCCCCTTCAGCGCCGTTCACAGCCTGTAGCATTGGCAAAACACGCTGATAAGGGAGAAATCCCATGACCACAAGGAAAAACTCTATCAGATTTTCAGAAATGAAAGAACAACAAGAGAGGAGTAGTGGTAAACAGCAGCGCTCTGGAAGCATGACCGCCGTGATTCGATGCCAAGCCCACCAGATCATGCTTTACTTATTAACCAATCATGAGGTCAGTGAGAGAGCAGGATGGCCTTTCTGTGCTGTTACTAGTCTCAAAAACACCCGACGAGTCTCTTTAACTGAATCATTAAAAAAATTAAATTGACAACATGACTGGATCTGACATTGTTTAAAAACTAAAAATTATGCTTACGTATTGTTTGTGAGGTTCAAAAGTAGGACAAAGTCTACACAAATAATAGCATATCCTCTTCATGCATTCCTTATACACAAATGTATAGTAGGGAATTTTGCAAAAGCAGAAGACGGATTATGAAAATAATTACTGAAACCCTTGTTTGCAGATTTTGATGAAATATTTTAAACACGCAAGGGTTGCCAGGTGTGTCCTTACCAGACATTCAAGCAGGAGAGAAACCTAATCTTAATAAAGTCAACTTAATCACTTAGCCCTACAAAATAGTGTGGTTGTTTTGCTACTGTTAACATATTATGATGAACTAATGCCAAGTTTCTTTCCACAAGATTGCCTGCCTGCCGTTTTGAAATTTCCTCTTTTTTTTATTTTATTGTTCCCCTCCCACACAGGCTCCAGTAGGACTATGCATTTCCTCAGAGGGATCCTCTGTGTGGGTAGGCATTGTAGCAAGTTTTCAAATCCAGGGCACTTCAGCAATGCTGGTAGTAGTAGGCACTATAAACTACAAACAGTGTTTAATTTTAAGCTCTTAGCTGAAATAAAACCCGACTGTCCACATGTCAGTTTTGTCTTTGAGCAATGAAGAGTCTGACTGATGTTCATATGACATATGTCAGCGCTCAAGTATTGTGAAAGGGTTTTTTCCAAACTTCCCATTTTACATTATGCTCAAAAACAAGATTGACTCATAATAGGAAATAGGACAGACACACAGACACACACACACACACACACACACACACACACACACACACACTCACTCTTATATAACTCAAAGACAGTCTTTACTTCTTTAAAAGGTTGTTTTTTTTTATGTTCAATGGAACGCAAAGCACCCAAGAGAACTCTGCACATAGTTTTGCAGTTTTGCATTTTTTCATCCGGAAAGGTCGATTATGGTCTTGATCATTTTACTTGCAAATAGTTATGGGCAACGTTCTGCGTGAGGACCAATGAGGTGATGGAGAGCATCGTTAAACATACCCATACCGCAGGGTAAAGCAGAGGAAAATCCCTTGTGCCAATTTGGACGTTCAAATGATTTATGAGAAATACAAGGTGAACAAAACATCTGTTTCTGATGTTCTCAGGCGACACTTTCTTCACAAGATAACTGTCTTGGTTATGAGCGATACATTAACATTATATAAACATGTACAACTCTTCACTAACATGACGCCAGACATGCTAAAAAAAGTAATGCCACCTATGTGCCATTTCCTAGCAAGAAAATAAAAAATTCAGGTCCTCAGCCCTTGCTGTCCCTTTAAATCCAGAGTTTGGATCCACTCCATACTGTATCACAGAAGCTCAAACATACTTGGTGTTTGTTGCCTCAGGGCACCTGTTTTTTAACAATATAACTAATGTCAGAGAGCACCAAGACTGAGATATCAAAACTAATTTGGTTGTAAAAGTTGCACCAAATGTTTGTTCAGTCCACAGAGTTATCACTTATGGGCGATAGAGAACGACGCTGAAAGAGAGGCAATAGCAAGTCATTCATTATCAACAGATAACCTCTGCTAGAGTGCCTCATGTGTAACCCGATACGTTCTCTGTAAACTGGGTTTAAAGAGAGAACACGTGTTTAGACTAGCGACTTACGTTTAGAAACAGTGATATATGCATGGCTGTGTGTAATGTTGTTGTTAAGGAGCTTTAAAAAGGCCTTGCTTATTGGATGTAACCATCGCTGTCTTCCTCCAGCTAAACCAGCCTGTAACACCAGCCCGTTAGCTAGGAGGGCTAATGATAGCGAGCAGAATAAGTTGTATTTACTCGCCAATACTGTAAACATGCACCACAATGACTTAGTTCTGTACTTTATAGCTATTGTTCAGAGTTAACCACTCGGCTTTGGGGGCACAGAGCGACACAGCGGCCCATCGAGGCTGCTCACCTTCTCTGTATTTCCTGCGCAGTTTTCTGTGGACGTTTTTGACGACTCCCGACAGCTTCTCCTGCTCCCTCTTGCAGGGTGCTTCGTCCGGTATCGGCATGTACAACAGCACCGTGTGGTTTTCCGTCTCCCCTGTCTCGACATTGTCCCTGAGGTCCATAGCACCGTACTGCCGATGCTTCCTCCGCCAGTAGCTTCCCCCTTTTTTCCACAGCTGCAAAGCAAACCAGCCGACCGCCGGCGAACCGGCGCACCAGGCAACAACACGCACGCCGATTGGTTGACTGTGACAAACACGTTCTAGAACTGACAGTCCTTTGTCCAATCACAGGCCTGGGAGCGTACCTGCCTTTGCGAGTGCGTTTAAAGCTCACATATTATGCTCTTTGCTGTCAATTGTATATGGTCTAAGTATTCCCTAATACTTATTTTTTTAAATGTTTGCTGAAAAACCCGTTCAGATCATTTATTGTAGCAAGCCTCTATACCCTGATGTTCCTCTGGTCTCCGGATGACCTATATTGGTGTCTGCAGCCTGCGATCTGGCTGGCCCCTCCCGCCGTCTCTGCCGGGCCCTCCCACCGTCTCTGCCGTGCTCTCGTGATACTAACTAGAGAGACACTGCGTGACTGCGAACACAGTGTTTACCCTGAGCGAAGCCATACTTTGACATAACAGTTTGACATGACCTGATTAAAACCAGTGAAAACAGTAGCTTCAAAGTTTGATTTATACAGGAATAACTTCCCACCCTTTGTGGTGTTAAAAACGAGCCATTATTAAACTCCAATGGGAAAGCTAAATTAGTGTAATAGAAGCAAACGTTGGGTGCTACATCCGAAGCTACATGTGCGCTAACGGCTAAAAGTAACACTCAGACGATTTAAAACCAGTGGAAACAGTAGCCTCACATTTGGTTTATACAGGAATAACTTCCCACCCTTTGTGGTGTTAAAAACAAGGCATTATTAAACTCCAATGGGAAAGCTTAGTGTAATGTGCGCTAACTAACATTTAAGTTGTCTACTTGCAAAATACTATAGTTAAGTTGAGAAATGTAGCAAGAAAACAAATTCTCAGTTCAACCATTAATGATTTAGCACTAATACCTTGGAGAAATGACTGGACATGAACACAATGTTTTGTCCTGGTCAAAGGTGAAAGTGTGAGGAGCCACTTTGACCTGGATAAATAATGCATGGGATTAGTGTGATGTTCGTGCAGATTGTTTAGGAGCACTGGATGACAGATTTAAGTGTTAGATATGTCATCGTATAGCTTCCCTCATGTCTCACACATTCAATCAGGGATTGCAATAATTTAAAAAAAATATATTAAAAAGCCTCTTCATGAGTATATTATTTGTTGTTCGGAAACTATTATTAAGTAGTATTAACTACAATTTTGGAGTCAGTCCAACTGTGATGGAAAAAGTGTGTGTCAGTCTGACAGAAAAGCAGATAGGAAAATTGTAGTCTGGCAACAATAGTATTAAAATACCTTGTATAACACTGCTGTTAACAGGGAAGCTTTATCTAATATTAACGGCACTGAACGTCCAAACATTTCAGAATATGTGGTAGTGTCTTCTTGAGGAAGCTGTAGAACATTTATGTTAAAAATATATACCAGGGCGCCGTTGTACACACATTATTCAGCATAACCATAACAATTTCCCTCTTCCATTGTATTACATTCCACAGACAATTTGGGGAATCAATGATGGAAGGTGAACGTTCGCACAAAAATATGCCTAAAAATAAATGTTGCTTACATTTCAATTTAGAATGTAAATGATTAAATACAAGTTTCTACACTTCTTTTGTCCTGCTGCCAAATTGATTTCAATGTCAAGTAAGGACAGTTACAGCTGTCTTCAAAGGATTTGTATCCAGTCTGCAGTTATAAATTGCCAGAACATAACAAATCCTCTCTTCCATAAATAACACATAGCACATGACAGTAATGTGGCAGTTTGTTTTTGCTGTAACCACAGATACACGTCTGCTTGATGCAGCGTGATACTGTTGAGGATTGGATTAAATTACATCATAAACCTAAACTAATGTTAGCATGTAGGCCTATTAATGAAGCATCATTATGTGAGGACTTGCTTAAAAGCTTGTAGCCTTCATATACAAATTAGTTTGTAACAAAGGCTGTTAAATTCTTAATTTTTTTCATGTATATTTAAAGGCCTACTTCACCGGTTTGAATATGAAGGTGTATTGGATTCTGGGATCCTATGTAGTATAAATGTGCAAAAAAAATTAAAATTGGTTCATCCTAGCCTGAGAAAAGGCAGAAAGAGTGTTTTTTTAACCCTATATTTCTCTTTCTCGTGACATCACAGAAAGAGAAGTATAGGGTTAAAAAAAACTTACTTTGTAAATATTACTGTGATGTCTTTTACTGTGACATCACAGTAATATTTACAAAGTACGTTTTTTTTAACCCTATATTTCTCTTTCTGTGATGTCACGAGAAAGAGCAATATAGGGTTAAAAAAACACTCTTTCTGCCTTTTCTCAGGCTAGGATGAACCGATTTTAAAAAAAATCGCACATTTATACTACATAGGATCTCAGAATTCAATACACCTTCATATTCAAACCGGTGAAGTAGGCCTTTAATAATTTTATTTGTGTTCATGTGTATTCATTTGAACGTTCTTACACCTTTTAAGTAAGTGCCATGTACAGTGTGCAATGTGCATGTAGGACTACTGCTTCTTAGCTAAATTCCTCCTAGCTTTAAACGTGGCTCCATAGCCTCACTGTACATTTCATTTATCACTGCACTCTAATAATAATTATACTAGAAAGAGTTCAGACCAACATATTTTAGAGTGGAAATAAAGACAGTTGGCTGGTTGTCTGCAGTAGCAACACTGTCATCGTTATCAGAATATGTAGTCCTACAGGCATACAGGGTCAGCCAAGCCAACATGCTCTCGATTTGTGGCCAAATAATCTCCATTTAATAAAAAATAAATTATTATTTAAGCCTTATGGGTTGTTGTTATAACGTCAACACCTAACACATTGGGTCCGATAACACAGGGATTTCATGTTTAGAAGGTAAACAAGCTATGTATATAACCATACTGAAAGAAAGGTTCCTGTCACCTTTTGTCCGATCTGATACTACTATTTAAAACATAGTCCTAAAAAAAACAATAAGGTTTAAGTGTTTCTTGTGGTGGCTTAATATTGTCACTTTTATTTGGCAAAAGCGAGTGGTAATCCTCCTAGTGGACTGCAGCCTGGAAATCCCCTTACGAGTAGGCTACAGCACTGCAGCTGTGTTCAGCTCAAACACACGGCTAAAAGCCAAAGTTCAAATAGCCAAGTGGCAAGCACCACATGCTTAAGCTATTAGTGACTTGATGTGACTGTCTGTTCATTCATTCTGTGACAGAATATCTCAACTATTTTGAAGAGGCATTAAAAGCTGTCAGATGAAGACTTGAATTTACTAGATTTATTGTTGTGGGCTGATAGCAAAGACAGCATGTACGAAATTCAAAAGGACTTGGCTCAAGGTTCGCCCTTCGTCTTGGAAAGAAGTGTGTCATTCTTTTCCCAGTGAAAGATAAGGAACACTATGAGGAATAATCCTTTAAAACTATTAACTTCTATTCGGTCGCAGGAGCAGTTTGTACATGTGATATTCAGGCTGCACACCTTGAAAAGCCATGGCATCTAAACACTGTGAAAGTCCAGGTTAATTCTTCTGTTGCTCAGCTTGATGCCAAACTTTATACTGATAGGTGGTGAAAGCACCTGACCGGATTTTATCAGAGTGCAGCCCGAGATTAAAAATAACAACATTTCAACACACCAGAAACACAAACAAGAATCCAAGTTGTTTTTTAACATTCCTGTAGAGTTTCAGGGATTGACTTCTTTTTAATCACGATTTGAGATTAAGTCCCATTTTAATGCCAGTGTACATGCAAATTAAATTAGGAAATTGTTCCTACTTTAGTCTAATATAAGTGTGTCACTTAAAATGTAATAATGAAGATTCATGGAACACATTGAATTAATTGGTTTTAGTACAATTTATTTATTCCAGACTTACGAAAATGAAATATACCCTACAAAAATACAATGGTTTTTAGTAGGCATCCGTACACCAAGCAATCCGATGAGCAGCGATCACTTACAGCAAAATAATTCCATTAACGCCCTACAGAAATGGTCAGTGTGAGCAATGGTCCTGTCGCAGCCTGTTGTCTGAGTCAACACTGAGTGGTACAGTATGTACAGCAAAGCATAAATAAAATTGGTTCCTACTCTCGACAATAGAGTTAACATCCTCCCATAGGGATTACACAGCACTTATTCTGATGTGTCATATTTGCTTTAAATCAATGCCTATTATCATTCACTTTTGTATGTTTTCAATGTATTCTAATTGTATTATAGACAATAACTTATTGTCTATGTCTTGTTCTAATGAAGGCACATATCAAAAGGTATGAAACTATGTAACACCAAGGCACAGTCACAATCTACTTAACCTCCAGACCTTTGTGGGTGTCAATGCAGCACCTTGCTCACTCATAAACTTCAAAGTGCTATTTCAACCCTATTCTTTTGTTGTTTTTCTAACTGGCTGCCTTTCTCCTTGAAAGTGGAGCCAAACCACTGTTATTAAATAGAGCCCAAAACAAGCAACAAAATCATAATGGTGGGCAACGACTAAAAATAACACTAACAAGGTGACGAATAACAATGTTTTTGAGATATTTCTGCAGGAAAAAGTCTCTCTCCACCATGACACCTTTCTGTCCATGCTCTCCGGTCCACTTGACGACACTGGCAGAGGTGAATCTGCGGGTTGAAATTCTGCTGGTTCTATCTCTTTATAACTGTCCTGAAGGCAGCCGAGTTGTTGCTCTTCATCCAGAGACTCACTGATGGAGGGCATGGGTGTGGACAGCAGTTTGCTCCTGCTTATTGAAGGCCTTTTGCCCACGCTAAAACCTGTGTCTTTGTTCCTGTCTTTGTGGGCCTGCTTTTCCCCGGTGTGAACAGCCCTCAGGCAGTGCATGTACAGCTCTACCTCGTCGTCTGAGTCAGACTCGGCCGACGCGCTGTCGTGGCACGTTTGGTCACTTTCCAGTTCATCTGCGAAAAGCCACGAATCTCCCTCTGCAGCGGCCGATTCCTTCTCATCTCTCCCAACGTTCGATTGATCAAGTGTAACATAGTCGTTACTTTGAAAATCTAGTTCTTTGGAAAGACGGATTTCATTGGGGATGTGTGCATTTTGCCCTTCTAGTATATTTTCTTGGTCAATGACCCTCTTGTCCACCAGAGCAGATAAACCGTCCTCCACCTTGATTTGAGCAATGTCTAAGCTCTCCTCAAAGCACCCCACTTCATATCCCCTGTCCTCTACCTCCACTGTCATAATTTCTGACTCTGCATCTACAATCTCTGGCTCTCCTGCTGCTTCCTCAACTCCAATTTCCTCCTTGTAATCTGGATTCTCTTCTTCTATGTTTTCGTTTACCTGATCCTCCCACTCCACAGCTGCTTCCTCTTCGTCACTCAGGTCTATTTCCATGTCTTCAACACTGTCTAACTCCTCATCTTCTTCTTCTACGCTTTCAATATTGACCTCTTGTATGTCTACAAAGTGTTGTTCTTTCTCTAACCCTGTTTGCTCTTGGTCTTCTCCTATCTTTACATCAGCCTCCTCAGCTAGGTCATCCTCTCCACTTTTCTTTTCCTCCATTGTGGCTTGAATAGATTCCAATTCTTTCTCAACTTCAACTTGTTCAGCAGCACTCTCCTTGGTCTCTTCCTCTCCAACCCTTTGCTTATCCTCTAAGAAATCTGCATCTTCAGCCATTGTGTACATCTCTTTTGCAGCCATGATCTCCGTGACCATTTCGTCCACGGTTGTCTCTGTTATATTTACATTTTCGGATGTTGTCTTTTCTTCAAACTGTTCTTCTTTATCTATTTCCACTGCTCCAATGTCCTCTTTTAAAACTATTGCCTCACTGTCTATGTCATCTGTTAAAATGTCTGTCTCCTCTTCTTCAACCATCATTTCCCAGTTCTTTACCTCACTACTCTCTGCTAAACAAAGATTCACCTCCTTTGGCACAGTAGCCTCTATTTTGTGATGCTCTGATTCTTCTGAAACAATAACTGCTTCCTCTTTTGAAGCGCCTTCATCTTTGAGCTTGTGACAGTTACTCACCACTGCTTTTGTCATTGACTCAGCGACCTCACCAATCACCTTGATTTCAGCTGATTGTTTTGTGTCATCTTCCTGCAAGTTGTTCACCACTTTATTTGTTTCTTCCCCATTGTCAGTTTCCTCCTGTTTTTCAGAAGATATCTGAGTTGTTGTGACATCCTTTTCCTTCACACAAGAAACATAGCTTTTCTCTGTTTCTTTCGGAGCTGAATCATTGATTTGGTTAGGATCCAAATCGTGTAAAACCTCTACTGGTTTTACCTCCTCTAAAATGGCACTGGTTTTTGATAAAGTTGCTGCTTTGCAGAGATCATTGTCAATGTTTGACTCATCTACACACTCTGAGTCGTTTGCTACTTCACCGCTGCTCTGTTGGTCTGTCTCTTCACTGACACACTCTGACATACTCTGAGACACAATTGAGGTTTCTAAACTAGCCATGGCTTCTTGTGTTTCTTCTGGATTAGTTTTCATTTGTCTACAAATACACTCCAGCAGTTGGGCCTGTGTTGTTTCCACTGTGGTTTGGCTTCGGAGGTCATGGGTTAGATTGTCTTCCTGTGTTTCTCCCTGGAGATGTAAACTCTCCATGGTTATTTGTGAATTCAACAAATCTGTATCTAAAATGTTTACAGCGTGTGAATGTGCTACTGTGTCCCCTGAAATAGTTTTTGGAACCTCAGATGCATTTGTGCACCTCGAGTCTGAATGTATAATCTCAACCGGATCCTGGAGGATTTCTGCACGGTCCGGGATGTAATTTGCACTAATTGAAGTGGGGGCATCCAAGCATTCTTGGTTTGATTCCTGAGTCATAATCACATTAACCTGAACTTTTTCATTTTTACCTGTAGGGTCTGTTAGAACATTGCAGCTGGTTTCACTTTTTTCTGTGTGATGGTAACTTTCAGTTAAGTCTCCGACATTCACTGTAGCATGTGCTGGATTTCCCCAATCACCTAAGAGCTGACTTTCACTTCCCGTTCTGCCAAATGCCTGTTGATACAGCGGAGCCACCACAGTTCCAAATGTGAAGCTGTTGGTCTGACTAACAAGGCTTTCGCTGCCCACTGCTGACATAACAACAGCTGCTTCACTTGCAAAGTTGCTAGCACAGTCATAACTCGTGTCTTGCTTCTGGCAACTTTCCTCCACTTTAGAGACAGACGTGTTAACATTTTGACATTCTGCAGGAACAGGCTCATCATTTGAATGCAAAGGGTTTTCTGGGATGGCATTCTCGCCAACTCCAGTTACTGTGGCAGGGTCAGCCAAATTGATGTTCTCCGATTTCGCTGGATCACTGTTGGATGTGTAGTCATGTGACGGCGACGTATCATGTATAACATCAATCAGTGGTCCGCTGCTTGTTTCCAGAGACTCAGGAACAAACTGAGAACCCTCTAATTTGCTGATCCCTTCTGAAAATGATTGCCCATCTGAGTGATTTTCTTCTTGAGTTGCCTCTTTTGCTTCTGGAGGAGATTCATCTTTTTCCGCGTCATTGGCTCCTCCATTTCTTTGAGCAAATATGTGCTGTACCCGTGCCATCCGAGCAGCCTTTCTGCGACTCCTTCGGCTACTGTTCCGTCTGCTTTCACTCTGTCCATCAAAAACAAGGATAGATTCATTTCAGTTTAGATCACACGGTAGTTATGCTGTGGGCATTTAAAGTTGCATGTCACACAGCATGCTGAGATTAAATACTGTCCATGGCTTCATTTTTGAATAAACATAAAAAGATAAATCTTATTAAAATATCCTGCATGACAAAATATGACAGACAAGGAAGTGTTTACAGCTTGCACTGAGTGTCCTTTAGGTGCACAGTACACTATGTTACCCGTGCTACTCAAGTCACGGTCGTGTGACATTCTCTCAGAAAGTGCACCAGGGGTCATGTTAAGTTTTCTGTTCCTCCTCTACCTTACAGACACTACTTTGTGTGTGTTAGTAAACTAGACTGTTTTGCCTGGCTTGTATGTGTTACAAATGAACAATTTATATTTTCACCCACCAGTAAAATTTGTTCTTCTGACTGATCATCAGAATTCTGCTTGGCTTTTGTGACCACTTTCTCTTCATTTTTTGACATACCTAAAGAATAAAGACATTTGACATTTATATTGAGGCAAAGTTACAGAACTTTTTTTTTAATTGCTAACTAATTTCCAAAAAAAAAAAATTATCACCTGAAATATTTTCCTGAGATGAAGCTTCCATTGCTGAAATGTTCTCCACGGTGGAGAAGTTCTGACTGTGAATGAATAAAACTGTGATTAGTCAGACTTAAATTATGTATCCTTCTGTGCAAAATAATAGTCCACATCTGATTTTTAAAAACATTGGGTTATTTTCTAATTCACAAACAGCCTGGTTTGGTTGAATGATCTTGGTCCCTTCACCTTACCAGAGTGTTTTCATTCAGCAATAATAAAAAGGTTATTGTCACCTTTTATCTTAAACTATTTGCTTCAAATTTAAAGGTCACCTATGTTTTTTCAACATTAATATGGGGAAAACAACCCTCTCTCTATCTCTCCACCTTTCGGGAAACCTGTGATCAAAAACCCCAGTCCGATTTCTCTTCCCTTATGACACGGGAGAAACCATGCCCCACATTACCAACCTAATTTAGCACTACCTCCACCTGTGATAAGCACACCCCCAGATACCGCATTAAGATTCAGGGTCAATCAGAGTAGACATGGGGCCTCTCCGAATAGTCTTTTTTGCATAGGAAATTTCCTTTCCTATCGAGATGACCCGGAAGTACTCGGCAGATAGGTGATTCGAATTCTCAAAATGCTTAGGAAAGGCATAGGAAAGGAGCCTCGATTCATCCTTTAACCCTCCTTTAGCATAGGTTAATCCGGACCAACCTATGCGAAAGGAAAGGAGATAGTGGTATCCCATAATCCTTTACGGCGGCAAGATTTAAAGCAACAGGCCACCGACGGAGTTTACCGACTCTACACGAAAACGAAAGAGAGGTAAAACAGAAGAGAGGAGAAGAGAAGAGAGGAAGATTTAAGTCGGCTAAAACAAAATACCCCCCCCCCCCAAAGATAATAAAGAACTCATAAAAGACCAACATCATAATAGTTATTTTCGTAGCACATAATTTACACCATAAGAAAATAAAATACTACCTTCACATTTAATGAAGTTACTGGGGGCAGTTAATTTCAACATCAACATAAGTGTAGCCTCTTTTTATTCCACAGGTGAATTGGGATTCAAGTGGCCTTAAATATTCCCCTGGGCCATGTCCGATCTAAGTGATTCTCACTCTGTTGGCGACAACCTGATTAAAATCAATATGAAAAGAACGCACGGATCAAACGAGCGCTTGTTGTAGTCCATTTTCGGAGAATAGTGTAGTTTCACGCTAGTGACTCACGTCAGCAATACTCGCCGTCGCGCAATGACGTCGGTTAGGAAAAGTGGAGTCTAATTAATTTGAAACAGTGCTGTCTTTTCCTATGTTCGATAGGAAGCACCTTTCATCTCTCCTTAACCCCGATGACGTTTAGGGGTTAAGGTATAGGAAATGAGGCTTATAGGTTAGGAGATTGGACTATTCGGAGAGGCCCTGGGCCTTTTGGAAGGCAGGGCTTAAAGAGACAGGCGCTAAAACGGATTGTTTCAGACAGAGGCTCGAAAGAAGACTTTCAGCAATTGCACTGTGAGAAAAATTAAGTTTTTTTTGGACAATACACCTTCTGGCAGCAACCCAAAATACAATTTCACACCTGAAAATTAGCACAATATGTGACCTTCAAAGAAAATACGGACCTTATACTGTAGACCTCTCACCTTAATGAACCTGATTGGACAGTTAATTCTTTACTTTACATACTTTTATGTAGTTTGACCCTCTTTATGACATCAAGACTATTACAGAACAGCTTTCATACTATAATTATCAAAAACAATTATAATTTTGGTCAATTCTTTTTAAATCATGGTACAAATGAAGCGATCAACTCTTCCACCAAAGGGCAATACCCTGAATAGTATCTAAAAACAGCATCAGTAATGACCTTTCAAAAACCCTATATGTAACACACAAAATATCCTCACCTGGCAATCTTAAGGCAGCTTTTCTTGTTAGAATGTTCCTTCTGATGTGATTTCTCTTTCTTCTCTTTCACTCGGTGACAGAACAACACATAGTTTCTGCCGTTATTGTTGGCCCAGAATGTCCCCACTGTGGTCTCGTATCGCAGACAAAAGTCAACTCTCGCTCCCTGCTCTCCGAAAGGGGGCACTAAAGTGAGCCTAAACGAGAAAAGGTCCATCAAATCCTCACTGGAGATGTACTCTGCCAAGAGGTCAAAGTGGCTGGACCAGGCGTTCAAAGTGGTTCGGACGTTCACCGTCTTATTGAAGGAGATGTTGAGGACACGGATCATTCCTTTCAAGATTGTAGTCCCTGGAAGTAACTCAATAGTCTCCAATTCAATTTTCTGCTCCCGAACTCTGGCAAACAGCTCCACGGGAGACAACGGAAGGGAGAAAGTGAGAGGAGACAGGAAGTATTCCTCAGCATCTTTACCTTCACCCTCAGAATAGTCGTATGGCACTTTAGGTACATCCCAAGTGGCAAACTCCTTTACTTGCACCAAATTGAGGCCTTTGGCGTCTGCGAATGACACTCTCCTGGAGCCACACAGGGGAGGCTCAAACTCAGGCTCATAGTCCTCGATACATTCAGAGCTCCTTCTCCGTGGGAGAGGAGAAGATTTGGGAATGATGCCGATCACAAACTCGCCCTCTTCGTCGTCCTCGTCCAAAGAGCTGAGGCCCGGCACTCCTAAGAGGTTACAGGCCCCAAAAGGGCTTGGTTGGCCCAGAAACTCCATGGGGCTCTCTGTGAGTGAATCAGCGGGAAGTGAACTGCACAGCTCCTGCTTTTGGCAACTGACATTCAACATGCTCTGACTTAGGAGATGGACTCGAGTTACAGATGACATTGTTGCAAGGGCCAACACTATAAATAGGCCAGAAGGGACATAAACTATGTCCAGTCTAAGCTCAGGAGAAAATATCACCCTCTTGCCTCATTGAGGTTGAGCGTTTGTGTGATATAATAAACTATTGAAAAAAAAACTTACTGTAAAACGACCCAAACACATAAAGGTTTTGTGGACATTCTGGTGCTCTTGTGGGACTGTATTAATTGTCCCGTGGAGAATTATAATGCTATTTGTAAAACAAGCATGAGATTTACAATAGCAGCTATTTGTGTTTAGTTGCTTTTGGCCCACAAAGGGTCACATGATGTCTATAACAGAACAAATGGGCTTTACATATTGTTTAGGCATCCAAAAAATTATTTCCAACGACTAATCGCTGAGCTTCTGATGGTGAGATGGATGAGCTAGTTCCCTATCTAATGATGAGCAAGTTCCCTATCTGAGGTCCGGGCTTGAAGAACAGTGTCCAGAACAACTTGTCTGTGAACGGATGCTTTGTGACGGTGATCTGCTGTGTATGACGTATGGGGGGGGGGGGGGGGGGGGTCCACCTAGCTCACCCAAGAGACTTCCAACAGGGGAACTTCAGCCAATACAGAAATACCCAGGGGAGGAAGGAGAGGGAGCATTGTGACAAAGTGACCAGCTGCTTATGAGAGCAGATATGTGGGTTGGGTGGAACCACAATGCCCTCTGCAGGAACCAAGAAGGTATCAGATTAGTTGGACCCAACCAGTCTATCGGCCTTGGAGCATTAACGTGTGCTGGCTCCAATTCCCCCAGCTAGGTGAAACGTGACTATCAGTTTTATATAGAGGACTACAGCTGTGACCGTGCATGACATTTCACCATTGGGAGATGATTGACACCATGACATTTCACCATTGGGAGATGATTGACACAGTACTGACAGGAATGAAAGAGTCATATGACAGCACATACATGCACAGGGCTTCAGGATTCCTAGCTGCTGGTCTATGTGTCTTCAGTCATCAAATAGTTAGTTTCATACTTGCAGTCAGTCATCTTTTAAATTAACCACATAACTGTCTCAAAGCATTAGAATGAAAGGAAGAACAAGGTGGACTTGGAAAGGTTTCAGCAATCTATTTTTCTATAGAGAAAAATGTGAAATTGCACATAGCTTTTTTTCTTCAAAAAACAGGAGGGGAAGGTAAATACTAATCCAGTAGGTGGCAGAACTTTACCTTGATAACAATACCCACCATTCAATCATTAATTGCTCCCTTGTGTGTACTGCCTTATCATACGAAATGCAAAGAGAAGATCTGTTAAACTTCACTTATGTATTGCATTATTACTAAATCTACAGCTCTAAGCCACATTTATGTAAGCAGCTTCATCTTAAACATATATACACCTGCAATATTATTGTGTATATTCATTGCTTTGCCATGTTATTTCCTCATTCTCATGCCATGAAACAATAATGTGCATGTATAAATATAAAATATCTATTAAGGAATGTATCCAGGGTCCTTGTTGTTACCTTGATATCCCTCTCATTTCAACAAGATAAAATGTATCCTGATGGTATGGCAGTCTGGCCTTCGGTCTTAATCATAAAGCTGCAGTCTGTCAAAAATAATTCTATGCAATAAAATGCATTACAAAAAAAAACAGTGTGAGTAAGATTACATACTAAACAAAAGAAGATAAATAAAAAATAAACAAAACATAAACGAGTGAAGCAAAGCAAAGAAAAAGTTGATTACGTAAGGAGTCATCTCAGGTATTGTTTGTCATCAGTGTGGCTGTGATGAGCTTTTACACTCTTGGGTGCGCTGCATTTATCAACAGCCAAAATTAAAACACTTTTATTTGTTTTCTAACAGATGTACTGATACGCTTTTCAAACAAAAGTGCAGACGCCACTGTTAATATCTCTTTGATAACAGTTTGACAGTTGTGTAGCCGCAGAGCTCTTTCTGTTGTTCAAAACTCACAGATACTGCATATCTAAATAAAGTCGAAGACAAATATACTTTTCTATTCTCAAAGAGAATCCTTTGTGGAAACCATGAAAGACAACAAATTAAGCTTGATTTGAGGCATTTTGTTTATAAATATTTCTGGATTGGCCTATGAATATCAACAAAGGAAAGTTATGCCTGTAAAAATGCATTCTTATTGCAAAATAAATAACTGGAAAGCACAAAGTCATGTGCTGTCTAAATGTTGCATTACAATATGAATTCTATTTTTATATTGCTGCAGCGTAGACATGGCTATGCAAATTGAATAGAACCATGACTAAAACTGTAAGGACCTTACTAGGTAAGTTACTTTTAAAACAAATGTTAAAATGATCTATATCTCTAGCTGATTTGGTAACTATTATTTTCTGTTTACATATCAACTGCTATTCTCTCAGACTGACACACACTGTGACTCCTCCCCCTCAGGTAGACACACAACTCCATCAGTTTTCTCTCATCCTCACTCTAAACTGCATGACTTGGAGACATCAACTCTGCCTGGCTGCTCTGAATTCAACTATTCATCTCAACGGTATGTAGCTAACACAATTCTAACTTGACTAGAGTTGTAAGAGAGCTTTCTATTATGGCAACGTGATCAGATGTGTGCTTTTAGAAGTTAATAGTTATATTCTTTTGTGTGCTCAATTTTAAGGGTAAGGTGCTTTATTTGATAGCTGACTTGTGTATGTAGAATCTTTTTTTAACTTCGTTATTGCTCTGTGCAGTACAAAGATAAAATAAAGATATGTGATGAAAATGGGTAATGTTGGTGTCCAGAAAATGAAAGTTCTTAAAATGTTGGTGAATTTTTCAAATTAAATTTTTTAAATACTGTTTCAACTTACATGCAATTCAATTATAACATGTAAATCAAAGATTTTTCAACTTTATATAGTTTGTGGTTCTGTACATTGCATCTATATAATTTAATTGGATTTGAAGCCTTGCATTGTTTCTTTCAGTTGTACAAAAAAAAAAATTTTTCTCTTCACTGTATTTTCTTTTTCTCTGTCCACCTCCAGCATATCATTACACTTGCCAGATTCACAAGTTAGTTTTCTTTCTTTCCATGTTTTTAACACAAAGCCAAACAAAGGTGTTATCTAGCAGTGATCCCGAACTGTATCTACAATGTTTTTAGTCTTACAACATTGGTTGTTGACTGCTTTCTTCTATAGGTCCTGAGCTGGGATGCCTGAGTCTCCTCTGAGTCCCACAGCAGCCCGTCAGACCCGGGCCAGCAGCCTCCTCACTCACACAGACAACAGGACGGGAGACAGAGTGGCTAATGGGGACGACTGCAGTGGACTGAGTGGTGAAAACTGGCACAGTCTTCATAAACAGGTATATTCCTCATCCTCCACAACACATTTTAAAGTGTTTTTTTTCTCTAGTCAAGTGAAGTCAACTTTATTTTTAATTTCTGTACATGCATATGTGCCAGACATACAGATGAATCTTAAAGTAACACAAAAAGATTTATATTTAACACCATTTCCGAGTGTATTTGGTCCCACTCAGAATTGGTGCTAGATGAACTATTTCCACAGTGTTCAAATGTTAGAGTAAAATTAACTCTATAGTAGATAGAGATAAAAAAAATATATAGGCTAAAAAGAAAACGGCGTTGTGAAGATTAGGGTTGGTTTTGAAATGAGAAGAGGTGGGCGGTGCTTTACAGAGTCCTTTACTACAGACATGTTCACCAAAACTAATTCTGGGATTCACTCTAGTAGCTCAGAGAGAGCAAATGCACTTTGACACTGCATATTTAATATTGTGGAATGTACTGTGTTCTCTTCTATAACTGTCAGATATCAAGAAAAATACAACTGGTCAGCTCCATATTGGGCATCCTCAGAAAGAACTACAGACCTGGAGCCAGTAGCGCTGTTGACAGTGGAAGGGATTTCATATGTGATGTGATCCGAGTGGGGATTTGACACACAGAAGGTTGTTTGTCCTTCATTATTAGTTTGCGAGACAAAGCCAAGGAGGAAATAATTGTCCACAGACCTTAGCAAAACAGATGCAAGTGAAAGACAAATAAGCATGGCCTGAAATAATTTTATGGTTGTCTGTTGCAATTCCATCCCTGGGAATCTTAATGTAGGGGGACGGGGGGTCAATGAAACTACCCTGATAATGAACTCCAGATCTCAAGCATTTCCTACAGTCTGTTCTCTCATCTTGTCAGTTTTGCTCTGCTCTTTCCCGTTAATTCACTTTATAAGTCAACTTGTGACTCTACAGAATGTTAACAACGTAACAAAAAACATTGGCACTGCCTAAAGTAAAGGCTCTGCTGGCCTGGCACTGTCTGTGACTGTGAGCAGATTTTTAAACACATTTATTTTTGTAATTTCAAGCAAACATAATGGCTATAGTATATAGACATGTCGTAACTCCACCGTTGCAACGTTGCCAGAGTGTGATTCCATTAATCATTTACAGTGAAGATTGTTTTTTCTCTCGTAATAAAAGAGAAGGTACTCCACCTGTAATGTATTTATTTTCTAACTGTAGCATCCAAATCACACACCACAAATGGTGACCCAGTGATTTGTAAAGCATAATAATCATAAAGCCAGCTGTAATGGCAGTGCCTTCTTTATAAAAAGTGTAAGCCATCTAGCAATGTCATGCATTGTTGTATTGTCATAAAATCATGAAAGTTGCTCATCACAATTTCCCAGACCTAAAAGTGACGTCTTTAATTGCTTGTTTTGCCTAACTCAAATTGTTGGATAATTTAAGAGGTTTGTCGCGATGTAAGGACATTAGGGTTAGTACATTAACATGTGGGTGACTATTCTTGACAATCTAGATAAAATAATAAATATAGTAAATAGTACAATAGGGTGCACATGTTCTGCTTATTCAAGCAGTACTTTGTCCGTGCCATTATTTTCTCTTAGCTATCGTATCTTTTATTTCTCTAGTCCACTTTGGAGATTTTACACAGTCAAAAAACCAAATATATTACATTTCAGTAGATACCCCAGTAATATTACAGTTTTGTTTTTTGACAATTGATTATAAAGAAATATTGTTCAAATGAGACCTCATAAATGCCTATAAGCAATGTGAATTGTTACACCAGCTACAGAGTGTGTCTTCATCAAATTTCCACTGTTCCTAACTTTCTAGTTGTCTAATCAGTGAGGTCAAAACACAGGAGGTATTATCTCAAAGGACTGACAACAAAAATGACAAACCTTATGGGCCCTGATGTGATCTTCTTTCATTACATCTTGGAAGCTGCTAAGATATTACTTCAATATAGACACAAGAGCTCAGTGAAACCTATGAAGGACATCAGGACACAGCCAATGCCTGTGTAAAGCAACTGACATTGTGTAGACAATAAGATATATTCCCTGTATACATTTTTAGATTTTCCCCAACAATCAATTGCAAAACTATTATATTTTAGCATTGTTTGTAATATTTCTATTGTAATATAATATAGTGTACTGTAATGCCGTCATGGCAATTGTCATTGCCTCTTGTTTGAATGCACAAAGGAGACAATCACTCTGTTATTTGTCCCTGAGCGCAGATCAGTTATTATTCTGTGAGTGTTTGCCTTTATTAATAGCCATACACTTCTATTAGGAGTCACAACAAGCATGTAATTATGTTGCTAATTAACTGGTCAGCCCAATCTCCCATCTCATTTAAGGTCAATGACACAATCCAGCATGATGATGTTCACAAAAGGTTGACAGCACTCTTTTAGTAATTGGATTGGAAAAAATTCCATTGTACGGTTATTACTGTTTACCCATGACTCTTGCCTTCCGTCTCACTCACTCCTCCTCTCCGTAGACTGTGTCCCTTTGTAGTTTGATCTTTCCTCTCGTTCTTGAAGGTGATTCTGGCCATGATGGCTCCTCAGCAGCTTCTGTCCTCCCACCAACTGCAGGCTCTGGTCCACCAGAAACAACAAGCACTTATGCTCCAGCAGGTAGTTATGCAATACTAACACTAATATAGTTACTTAAACTTAATTAAACAATGGATTTTGGTTTACTGGACACATGCTGAATACAATTTGAGTTCCTCTTGTATACAAATACCAATATTAGGCTAATACTTCCACAAGTTTGCTTGGTTGTCTTCCGTAATTGTAAACTCAAGTTCTTGACATTGGTTATTACTGTAGGTAATAGGTACACCCTCAAAGGTCAAATAATACTAGCTGAGTGGGCTATATGTTTGGATCTAAATTATTAACTGAATTCAACATGTGTTGTATTTTAAATGTGTGTCTACCTTTCCAGGGACTACAGTTTGAATATTTTTTTACATGGTCCATGATAAATATCCTTAATGTAATAAACGTATTAGTGACTATGTAATCTCCAAGTCCTATAGGACTAAAGTAACATTATTGGCTCAGTTATGGTAAATTAAGCTACAAGCTAGCCTACAGAACACTTAGCCTACTAAACTGTCATGGGAAAATTAGCTAATTTTAGAAAGCTAAACATAATTTACTACATAATAATCTATAGCTAATCTGGTAAACAAAAAGTTTCAAACCGAAAAACAACAACTGGAATTCAGTTATAAGGTGTGGTATTCAAGGTATAATGGTAACTGTAACATTATCTCGTCAGCCCCCGCTAGAGTAAAACCTTCAAAGGATGCCAGCCTACCTCACAACTACAACAAGTACAGTTAGCTAATGAATTAAGCTAGTTTACTCAGGCAAACTGGTCGGCTCAGGACAAAATAAGATATAGGAATTGAAAACAGTTTATGTGTTTTAGTTTAAATGAACTCAAACTACTTAGCTTACCTGGCTGAAGGTAAAGTTACTTTTTTTCGGCAGACCTTTTACCCCGGTCATAGCATGAAAATGTGATTAAGCTTTACTAATTGACCCTCAACCTAATTGACCTTCAATGTCCAAAAATAATAGCATAACAACCGGCCTTTTCCATTTTTCTAGCAACATCTGAAAGAGTTTTACAAGAAGCAACAACAACAGATTCACCTGCAGCTGCTTCAACAGCAGCCCAGCAAGAAAGTCAAAGAGGTAAGTGGCAATTTTTGATTTATTTTTTAATTATTTGATTAAAAAAGAAAGTCAGTTTTTGAGTGAGCTTTTCCTTTTGGAGTTACATATGAAGTATACTGTATGCCACTGATTTAAAGCATAGGACCAAGAACAAACTATCTACCAGGAGAACAGACGAGTTTCCACACAAATACTACCTCTCTTTTTAGTGGCACATCTGTATTTGCTCTGTCCGTCCTTCAGCTCTCTACACAGCAGCTTGTATTCCAGCAGCTTCTCCAGCTCCACCAGCAGCAGCAGCAGCAGCAGCTCATTGGGGTGCATAGACCGGTCCTGACCAGCCCCACCCTCTCCTCAGGTCTCTCCTTTTAATACAATGTAACACCACTGTTTTACTGTTTTTTCTGTTTATTTTTTTCTTCTTTGGTGTTTTGAAGGCGATGACTCATTAATTTCCCAGTTCAGCATGTTTAAATTTTTCTGTACAGTATGAGAGTTGTTTCTATGTCATGAAACATGTTCATATTGTCATTTTGTTGGTGTATACCAAATAGCCTACTACTAGATCAATTCTTCCTCTGTTGCTCTTCCTAAAGGTTATTATTTGTTAAAGTTCAAGTGTTTTTTCAGGGAGTCTCTCTTTTATTTGAATCAAGGGTCTTAGGACAGAGGGAATGCTATAATGTAATTTTGTGATTTGAACAAAATTGACTTGATTATTGTTAAAATTCAGAGTATGGTTCCAAAATTTGAGATGTACTGTAATTGACCGTAGACAATAAAATAGACAAAACATAATGGCTAGTTTTGACCCAGAAACATCAGCACAGGAAGATGGTATTGTATTGTATGTAACTGCGCTTAAAGGTGCACTATGCTGTTTAAAGGGAAAGGGAGTTAGTTTACAAAACATATTTTCTTTACATGTTCTTATTGAACGTGTGAACAGCAAAACATTGAAAGACATTAACATTATATGTGTGTTTTTCTATGTTTTAGGTGGTTTCAGTCCGGCTGAGATGCAGCTGATATGGAAAGAGCTCACATGCGATATAACTGAAGACAAAACAACATCGAATGGCGATCGAGACTCTTCTGCCAACAACACCCTGTCAACAAAAGCCACAGGCAGACAGAGCGGTGACCAGCAGACTTCTTCTCCTCCTCGCAGGGCAGAGTGGTACGATCTGTCTTGTTTCGTGCTGTGTAAACAGTGCGAGAACTGAGTTGATACGGCCTTTTTGTAAACATCAAAGACTTGTCATCTGTAGACGTTTTCTTTTTCTCTCAAGGTGCTGCCGGGGAGCTGTTTGCTTCACTTTTAATTCCCCTCGGGACGATATATTTTGTTGTGTTTGTTTTCACCTGAAGTGGTTCATCAAAAAAAAACAGAGAAAGAAAGTTTGACATGACTTCATGTCCCAAATCAAAAGTAAATAGTTCTCCATTTATTTTTCCGTGATCCTTTTCACCTCTCTGTCATTTTTTTGCAACCTGAAAGGATAATAAAAAAAACAGGCTTATGTCTGTTTTATTGCTTTTTTGCTCTCGTTTTTGTTTGCCGACTATGTTTAAAAAAAATCATGGGTGAAATTACAATACTTACAGTATTTACTTCTCTTCCTCCTTGTCTAGTGCTGGTAAAGCTGATCGCGCGGCCACACACACTCTCTACAGTCACGGTGTGTGTCATTGGCCCGGATGTGAGTCGGTGTGTGAGAACCTCAGCCACTTCATCAAGTAGGTTTTAACACAATCTTAATGCATTTCACCTTTCTGTTTATGATTTAACAGAGAAGTCACGTAAAAAATACCTTCAGTGTGAAATACTCCCCCACTGCAGGCTTGAATGGTGAATTGTCTGTTGTGCCAGTTGTTTCATTACATTCAATTCGCAGATCAATGCATCCATTGTTGGGAAAGACAAATCTCTGATTGAGAAACCCAGCAGGTCACTTACTGTAGAAACATTTCCTGCTGTTTGAGTGTTCAGAATAATCTAGAAGAACTCCTCTAAACATCTGGAATTCATCATTCATAATCAGTCAAAAATAACTCTGCCAAGTAAAAATGTGAAGGTAATCATGAATTACATATTTCCCTGCTCGTTTTTTACGATGCCAGAAAAATAGAAACATGAATATGATTGAACTATGAAGATATTAAACAAATGAAAATCAAATGTATCTGATAATAACACCTTTGAACTTACTTGATTAAAGTGATATGGCATTCTGGGAAATAGCTTGGGAATTGGTTTTGGAGCCTTGACTCTGGGTTCACCATCAGAATCCATAGCTGATGTGAATCAAAGCTGACAATAGCTGATTTCTATGTAAAGGAGCAAGGTCCAGACTTTTCAAAACTCCCTCTGAGAGTGTATTTGATACTAAAAAGTACATTTTTCATCGAAATGTTCCTAAAATGCCCCTGTGTGTGTTTCAGGCACATAGGCAGTGAGCACACTCTGGATGACAGGAGTACAGCACAATGCAGAGTCCAGATGCAGGTGGTGCAGCAGCTTGAGCTACAGGTATGCACAATTACTTTAATTTGACCAATGACAAGAAGTTATAACCGCTGTATTGTGGAGCAAACCTGTCCCATGCTGATTTGGCCTATTCATAGAATTCATATTCTGCACAAAAAAATTCTAACTAAGCCTTGATTAAAGTGTGAGTCTGCTTTGCACAGGTGATTCGCTACTGTTACTGTTATATCACAACGATCAATTCTCCAAGTTTCTCCAAAGTGTCCTCATATAAACACCATTAACCTGATGTTTGACACAAAAGTAAACTTTACCTTCTAACCTGTGGTGTTCCGTTCCAATTATCAGTGCTCAGGGGTTTTGATGTGACACTGAGTCACTGACACTCTTCTTCATTCTCACCCCCTTCCTCTCCTGTCACACGCTCATCCCAAAGCTCTGTAAAGAACGGGATCGTCTGCAAGCGATGATGGCTCACCTGCATCTACCATCTTTAGAAGCTCAGTCCATCTCTGCACCCGCGAGGCTCCAGTCTCCACAGTCCGATACGGGAGCTGACCCATGCAGCCTACAGGTAGATAGTGTGCAGTAACAGCCATGTGAACAACAGAGTAAATGAGACGTAAAAAAGTAATTTGAAGCAGTAAGTAAAGCCCTTACCAAATATGTGGCTCCAACTTCATCTTCTCTTGCTCTGATGAAGATACCGCCAGAACTTTTAACAGTTGGATGAGCAAAAATGTTCTGTCATTTTCTTAGAAACAAAAAAGGATGGCATCAGGATGAATTTCAGAAATATTTGAAGCTGCCCAGATGTCAGATTGGCTCACGAATTGATTGGCTCACATTTCTTGAAAAGTTTTACCATGTAGTGTCTCTTTGCCTTAACTCTCAAGTAAGAGTAAGTTCTGAGCGCTTTTTCTCCGTTCACCCCCCAGCTGTGTGCAGCACCAGATGGCTGCCATTGTGTTTTCAAACAGTACAGACATGCTCCGATAACTTGGATAGTTAATAAGTTGTTAATCTTGCAAATATTGCACCATAATCACAACACCCACCAAACAATTTCACCCTATAATTAACAATGATTGGCTTCCTTCATCTCGCCGTATTAGTGGAATCACCTCTGAAGAGGCGAATCGAATCGCTCCGTTACACCCCACTGTTTTGTCTTTCCACTCCACTCGTTTCTTTTGTTAACGTGGATGGTCTGCATGTGTGGCTCTCAGCTCACCGACTACCTGCTGCCCTCACTGAACCCATCAGAGGTGACCCCCCCAGATGCCAGCCCGTCATCGCAGGGCTGTGGTGAAGAATATCCCACTCATACATCATGTACTACTGGGGCCATGAGAAGTCGTCATCACCCTTGGGTCTACTCGCTGTCTTCAGGTAAACCCAAAAAACTGTCACTGTCACTTTTAAAAACAATGTTGGGACAGAAAACAAGTCATTCATAGCACATTTTCTAATGAGGTTTCTACCTTGTTTTGTCTCGTTTCAGAAAGTGAATTTCAGCTCTACAAGAACACCGACATCAGACCGCCTTTCACCTACGCAAGACTGATAAGACAGGTAACAGTCTATGACTTGGAATAGAGGTGATTTCTCTTTTTGTATTGATGTATCTTTACGTTCTGTATATCTATGTTCTTGTTGATTGCCATTGAAGCTCATTCATTTTAATCAGTCTTCACCTGAAACGTCATAGGCTACAGTAAAAATGGGGAAAATATGCAATTGGAATTAATGTCAAACATTTTGATTATAAATTACCCAAATAATGTTAAGAGATTATTGCTCATAATTCCTCGATTCATAAGGAAATAAAAATAAAATAAATTAAAGACTGCATCAGAGTTGTGAGTGTGTGACTTCCCCCTCCTTCGCTGGATCAGCAGTGAAAAAGTCAGGGCCTTAACTTGATCCTGTAATGTGCCTCAGCTTTTTATGTCCCGTCCATCTCCAGGCTATTATGGAAACATCAGACATGCAGCTAACGCTCAACGAGATCTACAACTGGTTCACACGGACGTTTGCTTATTTCAGACGCAACGCTGCCACTTGGAAGGTATCGCACCCCCAGATAATTAAACTCTGTGAAGCCAGTGTGTGTGTGTGTGTGTGTGTGTGTGTGTGTCTTTGTGTGTGTGCGTGTGTCATGCTTGATTTATGCAGCATGCATTCAGTAATATGTTCCTTTGCTCTGATTTTCTCTGGATCAGAACGCAGTGCGCCACAATCTGAGCCTGCACAAGTGTTTTGTGCGTGTGGAGAATGTGAAAGGCGCGGTGTGGACAGTGGACGAGGTGGAGTACCAGCGGAGGAGATCCCAGAAGATCACAGGGTACAGTGACCCACTAACTGTTTATTAAAGCGCTGGTATTATTTTGGTTCAAATAAGATAAGATAGACTTTTATTGTCACAAAAGGAAATTTGTCTTGGGAAAGTGCTGACCAAAGCCGCACATAAACAATACGTTAGACATCAATCAATCAGTGCTTAGTGATAGACGGATACATATTATGATTTGTGTATGACATTTGTTTAATTCAGTGTTCCTCAGTGTGCAAATATCAGTTACAATAGCTACAGTATAATATTGAGTTCGCCCCAGAAATTTTCAAATTTTCCATCACACCTTTTAAAAGAATGCGGTTTGACCGTATTTAGACTTTAAATTTCGTAAACAAAAATAAATACTTTTTAAATATATTTGTATCGATCTGTTTTGACACCACTGTTTAATCACAGTCCTAATGGAACAAGATGCATTACTGTAGTCCACCACTGCCCTTTGTAAAGGCCTCAGTAAATGATTGATGACCGGACTGATCCTGGCCACGATTTCAAGGTTGTAGTTCTAGAGGTTGTTTCCTGATCATTCAAGCCACTGAATTATTTGTCATCATCTCTGACCTTGCCCCAAACTATTGTTGTAAACCATGCAGTGGCTTGTGCAGTGTATACAAGGGTATTGATTTGTTTGCCATGAATTAGACATGGGTTGTGTTGGCGTGACCTTTGTTATTCCACAGGAGTCCGTCGCTGATGAAAAACATGTCCACCTCCAACCTTGATTTTGGGAGCGTTCTGAATGGCAGCTTAAAGGTGAGATGATGTGTTCGAGTAATGTACCTTCCAAGCAAAGACAGCACAAGTTTCTTGATTAAAGAATTGGTTAAAATAACGGTTGATCCTTTGTCATTTGTAGACAGCGCTGGCTGAGGCATCACTGACAGGGTTCAAGAAGGAGTGTGTGAGCAGAAACAGGAGCAATCAAATAAAAGAGGACAAAGCAACAACAAACATCAACAGCCTCTGTAAACAAAAAGGCTCGCCTCGAGTCCGGCAGTGAGTTTTGTTTCATTGTAAACTCCCAAAATAAAAATAAATATTGATCCAATAATAGAAGCAGCAATATTTGCTTTTCTCCTCTCATAGGTCCCTTTTCCTTAAAGATGATGTGCTGAACCTGAGCGACCAAGAATCTCTGATGACAGCAGTAAAACCAGCCAGTCTGCAGAACGACATGACGGAAAATGACCAAGGACATTTGTTTGACCTTGAATGACAAAATAAGCTTTTCAGACTAGCTTTTGTTCATAGTCACACACGTAACTGATTGTTCTGATTGTGTATGTATATGGATGACTACGTCTGCAGACCCTACCCTTACTTGTAAATTATACTTTCCAAAGGCCAAAGGTGTAGAATGTAGGGAATTAATATTTTGTCTGTGTCTTGTCTTTGTGCTAGCTCAATGGGAGAATGTAAAAGCTGCATTACAGCAAAGAGAAAGTTGATGAAATATTTGAAAATGTATAGTTTGTGCTGTGGCTACTTTATGTTGTCTTTGTACATTAAAATAATATCACATTGTGACAACTTTTTATATAGTTGTCACAATGCCTTGTGTGTTACTTATGTATTTAATACAGCGCTGTGTTTCCACTGAAATAAATATTGTTCCAAGCATTCCACTTTTATAACATTTAGAGTATGTACAATAGATGTCTATTACTTGCTGTATATATAAAAATGTGTCTGTCCATAATGGTGTCTGATTGCAATGTAATAAATGTGTGTTAAATTGTCAGTCCTGTGTCAAATAATGCTGTTTAGTTTAACATCATCATACCTGTAAATCATTTGTGTTTTGATGTACAACTCTACATTCAGATCACATTGTAATGTTATGGATTGTAAAGCTTTGTTACCCGCCAGTATACTGAGTATACTTAATAACCTGGCATGGTTACACCCATGAAAGTGAAAAATAAAATGTTTGTGCTAAATCACTTGATGTGTCATGTTTATGCTTTCGTAAGTATCATAACACAGTAGCCTACATATACGCATAATGTCAGACATTTTTTGTTAAATTGGATTGCTGATTTATTGCGAGCTAATCAAACTAAACTCTGAGGAGATTATATAAAATATATTCAAATAGAATTCTGAATGCTTCAAAATCCTGCTTCAATATTCAATTTTGAATGTTTGTTTATCACTGTCTTTAATGTGTTTGGTGTCAACACTATGATAGTTAGGTATACATGGACAGTACAAATGCGCTGATCTAATATGCATGAATAAAGGAGCCTTAAAATACATGCTGCAACAATAGTAAATATATATTTTAGTGAATAATAACAAATGTATTATATTTACAACAATCCTTTTACAACCAACTATTGTTAATATGCATAGTGGTTTGTCTCTTGGTGATCAGAAAGAGAAGCTTTCAGTCCTTTTCATCACATAATCACGGCGAAATGCTGTATATAAAATAAAAAATAAACATTACCAAACGCATCCCATCCACTGAGTGAAGCTGTTCCTGCACACACTTCACAACCAAATGCAGAACAAAGGCCTCCCGTTCCTCAGCTCCCCTGTTTTGACTAATGTCAGTAATTGTCTGGGCTGATAACGAGTTCCTCTTTAAGTTTGCTGTTGCCTCTCAGGGCTGCCTTTGATTCGCTGTCAGCCCATTAGATGACACTTCCTTCTGATTGCCACTCCGCGCTGCGTTCACTGACTGAAAGTTAGCACGGTGCTCGACAACTTCAACAGCTTCACTTACGTGCTGCTTTGATGTGCCATATACTCAGTGTGAGGCGGGCAAGTCAACATGTTTTTCAACGCAGCACTTTTTGACAGCACTTAAGTCAACAGCTCATTTTGAAAAGGGGGCTGGTCGCTCTGCTCATCTTCTCATCAACAATGTAATAATGATGCTGTCACACACACACACTTCCAATCTCTTCATTAAATCCTTATCTGTGAGGAAAACACATCACCACCGACTGTAATGAATTACTTGTTAACAGTTTTATTTTGTTTTGGGAGGTTGAAATAGAGTGATTAATTGATTGACTTCTCTGCGCTGTCAGATGACCAATTTTTAATAATTCTGCACATTAATTTGGCATTCAAAAGTATATAGAAGTAGGTTTGTTAACAGTGAGAATAGACTGTAACCTATTGTGAGCTCAATGAAATTGGTAATGAAATTAATTTGTTTTTTCATTGTCCATTTTACTGTGATTTGAGACTAAGCTTATTCAAATAAGTCAATGTAAAACCCATTTATTATATGCAGGAAACATATACAGTATGTTAGCTTGGCTATTCCAAAATAGAACATGTAGGGCCGGTTTCGCAGACATGGATTAAGCCTAGTTCTGGACTACATTGTACTTTTAATGGACAATCTCCATTCAAAATTTCCATTTAGTCCAGGACTAGGCTTAATCCATGTCTGTGAAACTGGCCCGTAGACTTTTTTGAAAAGGTGTGGGCTAAGAGAAAGATATCTCTATTACTATTTCAATGTATCTGGTTCTGGATGTATTAGATTATAAATATTGTTGATGTGTTTTTACTACACACTTTGTGTTGTATTATATCGGTGCCTTGTAATCATGTGTGGGATGGGCCACTTGTGTGGCTTGACACAAAATACACTTTTGATTAATACATTTATATAATGTTATAAATACACTTTTGATTAATACATTTATATAATGTTATAACTGATGTTTTGTAATTGAAAATGCTTTGTGTGTGTGTTTTCATATAGCAGTTTTTTATCCCATTAAGGTTGGGCCAAATATTTGGAGTGATACAGAAAGTGACTCACACACTATTATTTCTATCACATATATAACAAGATTACAAAGCGAAATTAGTTATTGCATTTATTAGCATAGTCAATGCTATGACGTGTAAAACGACAGGTTTGCATGAGTGTGTGTTCATTAGGGAGCTTGCATAAAAAGTGTATTGAGCTAACACACTTGTGGGGCATGTGTCTCCATTGTGTTAGGTGACTAAAAGCAGAACATGGAAGGCAACCTAAAGTCACACACAACCAGGCCTCGGCTGTCTCTGCTGCTGTTTGGAGTGGCCACTGGGAAGGGGAGTGTTATTAAGTCCCCGAACGAAGAAAGCAAAACATCCTCACACACACCCACACACACACCCACAGCGAAAGTACAGCTCAGAGTCTCCTGAGCGCTGACTCAGGCCGGCATGTTGGGTGTTGTTGGAGGTTTCCTGAGGAGAATGGACAAGGTGAAGAAAGTGTAGCAGAGATCCTGAGCTGTCATGAGTATCAGACATGTTATCAGCAGGAGACAATTCAACTTCGGACGGGACGGAGGAACACAGCAACCCCACTGATGGCAAGTACTCATTATCTGATCTAAAATGAGCTGTAAATGATTCTACAGACTGCTTTATAGGCCACTTGTCTAAGCTTCAACTGATTCACAAAGGGGCAATATTACTATATTAATGCTACTATTCATCATATGTAAAGTTGACCAATTTACCCCAACAGTATTCAAAAGTGTTCAGTGTTTCCTAAAGGAACGTCATACTAAGCTGAGTGCTGAAACCCCTGTAACACAATGCATGATTAGAAAAGTTCCCACTCAAAAAGTGGAGACCTTTTTTTAGAGTATATGGAACATTGAGAAATATATAATTTATGTTTGATAGCTTTTCAGCTAACGGAAAATGTCTTTTGTTGTGTCTCAAGGTAGTGCGTCTATAAAATCAGCCCAGGAAATCCTCTCAGCACGTGACCCTGTGAGCGGAGGGAATACCAAACCCTCTGACCTAGTCTGCAGTAAGTGGCAACAATACAGTGACCAAAGTTGAATGTTGGCTAATTGACGAGGGGTTAGAACAGGAGGGGGGACGGACGGACGGGCTGCTTTATGAAAGAGAAACAGAGTAAATGAGAAGATACAGTATGTGAAAAATCAGCAAATCATGTGGGACTTGCCTTACTTCATTTTGTTCTCTAATGGTGCAAAAGTACAAAACAAAAACCTTTGTTAAGATGAGGTGAAATGATTTTCACTCTGTCTTTTTGCCCAGCCCAGCCTGCTGCAGCCCAACCAGCCGACCCTTCACAGGAGGCAGCAGGGTTTAAGAAGCCTCAGAGTGACCTCCAGAAGCCCACCTGCCTGCGATGTGGGCTCCCAGTCCCAGACCACAAACCTCTCTCTCCGGGCCTGAGCCGACTGCAGCAGGGCTCCAACCCCTCTGTCAACAGCAAGAAGAGCAGGGGAAGCCTGGCTGGCTCACACCAACCTACTGCTACACCTGACGGTAGGCACAATAATGAGGCTCACTTAAAGGTGAAGTCAGCTATTCTGGATGAGGTTTGTTTTTTCAAAATCAGTGAATATCTAATCATGATCCGCTACCAGTCTGTACTGTGCGTGCGCTGAAAAAAAAATGGGCTTAATGCATGGTGTGGCCCATCTTACATGCACATTTACATAGCCTAGGCTGTGTATCAATACTGGCTTTATTTCAGCGCACACACAGTACAGACAGATTGTGAGGATATATCCACCGATTTTGAGAAAAACTGAAACAAGTTTCCTCCAGAATCACTGACCCCACCTTCAAAATAGGACTCATGGTTAGTGGGGAGCATCCGCTACCATCTCCCATGCTGGATAAGAGGATCCTAAACCACACTACAGTTGCTGCCTCTATTCTTAGTTGAATTTGATGGAATTAATCAAAACTTAAACAGGAGTAAATTTAGGTTGAAATAATTTTTTAAATACACTTGATTTTCAACCTTAAGGGAAAGAGTGAACCAGCATCAGATAACCTGTGTGAAACATCCTTTTACCACTTAAGACAATCGACGCATCTCTAAAAAGTTTCCCTTCAAGACTTTCAAACTGCTGCACTTTCTTCCAGTTCTATCAAAGCGTGCAGAGGGCCACTCCTTGTTTATCATTGTGTTCATGTTGCTACCTCTATGAAGTTATGCATTAAATCAATACAGTGGCGCCACATAATGCTCCTTTTTTTCATCTGCACACATATATAAATATAGATATTAGCATAAGTTATGTGCAGGGGGTGTATAATTGGAGTGGCTAAGCAGGAAAACGCTGAACCCCTCTCCCCAGGGAATTCTGCCGTCTCCTTTTCATTTACTTCCTTGAGTAAACAGGATAAAACAGTTCCATTTGCATGAGCTCATCCTCGTGAGGATGAAAACAGCAGACGAGTAATAATACAGTGGTTGGGATCAGGAGAGATGCACTTTAACACACCGGCGGGGTTAATGTAATGCAATTTCATCTGCACCTAATTCTGGTACCAGAGCAATTATCTTGTGACGGCTTCTCCCTACTGTAGTTGTTCATCACTGGCAGCCTCTGTGGCCCTTTTTAGATTTTCCCTCGAGATCTGAACGAAGCTCCTGCGATTAAGTAAACACAAAATCACACTTGATCACCGCAGCAGAGATGTTGTCTTTTAAGTTTCTGGTTGGCACGACAAACAAACACGCAAGAGATTAATTTAGGGTTAATAGAATCGTTAATCCCTGTTTCTGATGGTGTCTGACAGGCTTTAAGAACAAACAAGAGCTTCTAGGTGACCTCAGATAAGATATATTTTGTTCTTACTGTGATACCTACAGATGCCTGTGTGCGCCTGCTGCTGGCGTGCCTGTCGTGCCAGTGCTCCATGCTGATCCTGGGTCTGATGGAGGCCTGCTCCTCGTGCCTTCATACCTTCTGCTCGTCCTGTTGTCACGGTTGCGCCCGCTGCTGTTCGGCCATCCAGGAGGTTCCCGTGGAGGAGCTCAACTGCCACGCCCACTGCCACTCCGTGCTGTTCGAGTCCTGCTGCGAGCCCACAGAGATTCTTGAGTTCTGTCTGGAGTGCTGCTACATCTGCCATCGTAGCTAGGAGGCAGCTGGACTAATGTACATGAAGAGACTGGACCGAGAGACACCGGGACACTGACATTTCTTGTGACTAAACATCATCTTATTGGTGAAAGTTGAAAGTTTTGAACAGCTTCAATTCTTCGTGATCAATTATTCTAACACACAATGCTGGTAAAATAGTTTTAAATAGACTTCAACGCACACAATCCCTTCCAAAGAAAGGCTGTAGTGCCACACACTTTCCATTTTGTCTGCCTTTATGAGCATGGTTTTTTAATAAATAATAAAAATGATAACATATTGAATAATTTGTTTTCTATCAAAAGTTTGACATAGATGAGAAGATTGTTACCACTCTCTTGTGTGTTACCTATGAAGCTGGGGAGTGGTGTCAATCTTCTTAACCTATCTCTCTGTAAAAAAAAATTGTGTATTTCCACAAAATGTCAAACTGTTCCTCACATCTGTGCATTCTCATCTCATTGCAAATGGCTGACAAGAGGATGTGCCAGATGTGTTATTTATCTCTTGGTTGATTTTTTGGGAAAATACATTCAAGGACTCTTTTGAAATATTAAAAGGAATTTGTCAAGGTCATTTATTTAAAATATCCGGGGCGAATAAATTGAACCTACATTGGGACTCATTAATACTCAGTTGTTGTTCTTGATCATGGTGCCGCACAACCAAACTTCATTGGAATTTGTTTGGTTTTTTGTTTTTTTAAGAGAGAGACCAGCAGAAAACTTTCCGCCATGCAGTGTACACAAGCCACAGTGCATTTAAGATGCAGGCTCTATTCTACAGAAAGGCATTTTGTTTGTACATAAAGTTGTATTAAATGACTTTGACCCAGAAAGACCTCGAAGGAGAGGGGGTGTGCCTCTTTGCTTAGTTTGGTACGGGGTTTCATGTTGTAAGATTGCAGGTTTGACTTCTCCCTCTTTGCAGCTGAGGAACAAGGCGACAGGAAACGTGTCAGCTCTCTCTTGAATCCCTTTTTCATATTTGTCATATAAAACACTTAGAACATAAAAGGATGCTGGTTCTCTCCAGATCTGGGAAGACTTGAGCGGGCTCCTTTAAAGTCGCCGTGCGAGATGACAGCAGAGAAAGAGAGAGTAAATAGCCAAAAATAAAACAAAGCGCCGATAAAGAAGCTGCTGTCAATCTGTGCGGGCGAGCCAAGAGGCTCATTTAAATCACGTTAGAGCGAGTAAATCAAATTTAAGCATCTCTTTTGCCCACAACACATTGGGATGCTGCTAGTGACAAGAGACAGCGGTGATGTCTAATTTAGAGCATGGCGAGCATACACCAACAAATAAACACTCAGGTTTGTTCCACTTGTCCTCCTCAATTTGTTCTACCCTTTACCCGCAGCTGATGTCTCCCTCCACGACTCACTCACTAACAGCTGTTATTGTCACACAGAATTCAAAACACATATGTTGAGGCCACACAGCAATACATTGTTTCTGTCAGGGTGAATGTATATATTTAATATATATTTACAGTATATAAATGGCTTTTAGAGTTTTGATTTTCACCTCTAATATGAGTCGTTTAGGTTTTTATTTATAAATTATACCATACAGGTGACAGTACCATGGCTGTTTTTATTTTATGATGATAGAATAGGGTGTTTAGATTCAACAATGAAGTCGTTTCATATGTTGATTTCAGTTTTTTTAACGAAGTTGAATAAATAAATAAATAAGAGGTATACTTTTTTGATACAGCTTTAAATTCCTGATATTGTTGTTTTCAGTCAAGCTTTCATTTGGGCGACAGTCAAAGTCTGAGAGAAGCATTTACACGTTCGTATCATTGCAGAAAGATGTATTAATAAAAAAAATGTCCCTTCCATTTTACAACCTCATAATGCTTCGAAAAGGCTTGAGGTTGAAAACAGACATCTTGCTTTTTAGTGAACATTTGGTGGACTGGCAGTCGGAGATAACAAGGGCATCACAGACAGAGGAGGATGACCCAGTGAGGAGCAGTTTGTTTTAAACCTGCGTAGCTTTAAAAAAAAAAAAAAAACCTTTCAACGCTCTTTATTCCGAATCTGTCAACTTGTATTCTCGCCTGCCTCCAAAGCTTTGTGACAATGCTTGTAACCTCCTCAATCAAAACAAGGTTTACGTGTAGTGTATGAAGTGGCGTCTATTGAAGAAAAAAAAAGGGGAAATAATAACAGCTAATAGTCAGTCTGTCAGATGCGCCCATCTGCTGTAAAGGGAAACAAAAATAAATGTAACCAGATTTGAATATCTAACATTTGAGGCTGACGCGGAGAGGACGGATCAAAGGCAGGAGAGACACACCAGAGGGGGGCAATCATAAACACATTGTCTCATTTTAATAAGTGAAGGAAATGGTTTCTTAACCATTCAAGTTGCATGTGCTTGGGAGTGAGAGAGGAAAGGAAGTGAAGAACATCAAAAACATAGCTAATGAGGGTTGGGTTAAAAACTGGCTGTGAAAAATGAAATATTGATATGTAGCTGCATTTTTTATCTTGAATATGAGATATCTGAAATCTAAAGCAAGTTATGCAAAGCCATAACAGAAGAATAGGGAGAGACTAAAGCACAAGCAAGGTCAACACGAAATGTATACATGAACACCTATCCACACAGCAATGCTAAATTTCCAAAGCAAATTATGTATAGAACAGTAATTTTCTGCTTGCTTTGCTGTTTATAACTCTTCAGACAGATTCTAATAATCTATTGAAGGTTTTATAAACCTTAATGACAACGAAAATAAATGGACATGGAAAAAGGGGACACTAGGAAATTTATTTCTATTTTTGTGAATGAAAAATTATGTATCAGCTTGAATAATTAAATCTGAAGTCTCTAATGTAGTCACACTATTCTTTATTGTAATTATGCTTTCATGCTTGAAAGGTTCACTGTGTTTATAAGTTATATTAACCTTTTAGTATTTGTGTGTTGTGCAGATAAATAAAATATATCTTTGGCCATGTAATTCTGCAATTTTTTTTGGCAATTATGTTACTCCTGGAGATGTAACAGAGAATTCCTGTATGTACATATTGATTTCTTTTGATTGGAACAATTTTTCTTGGCTACTGATTTATACATTACTTTAGTCTTTACAACCTATATTAAACTACCTAGAAATGACTTAGGATTTAAAAAAAGGAATTTAGTAATTGATTTATATAAAGTTGGTTCAAACATGGTCATTTTATGGGTCTTCTGTTTCTCACGTCCCCTGTTAATAGACCAGTCACCTCAGTAAAAAAAATAAAAATAAAAATAACTCAGTTTTTTTTCTGATTTATTCATAACTTTAGAGTCTTCTGTTATGTACAGGCGTCATAAACATTTTCCTATATCTATTCTGTTACAGTATTTATGAATAATGAAAAAAAAACAAGTGGGTTTGACTTTCGTTGGCCCTAAAAGCAAGCCAACCAAAAGCTGAAATGTCAGCTGTACAAATGTAGTCACCCTGTTTCAATAGCCAGAGAGTATTCCAGCTGGTCTTATTCAAGTATATCATGGTCATATCATACAATAAAAAAGAATAAATAAACACAATACCGTACTCCAATGAGTCTAACAAAGTAAGACCAAGACTGATATTACACCATTTGATGGCACATACCAAATGTAGTATCTTGGCAAAAATTATTAATGATGCATACAACAAATACTTAAAATTTAAGTTTAGCAATACCAATATTCACAAATAAAATTCCAAACCACGTGCTAAATAAAATAAAACAGTGACAGATTGAACAGAATAAGTAAGAAGAAACAATACTTTCAAGGTTCTCTAATCATACCTATGAATAATGATATATAAATGATGTATTCCCTTTGCTCCTGAGTGGTTAAGTGCAATGTGCATTGTTTGCTTAATAGAAGAAGGGAGAGTCAAGACGTACACAGTTAGATTCTTGGTGTTCTATGACTGGGCGGTGGTTTTGGCCTGATTGTTGTCATTATATTGGGTGTATTAATGGCTGAAACCCAATGTATGTTCAGATCATATTGTTCTTCTTTAGTACCTCTAAGTACTGCTGCGTGGCCCTGCTGACGGGGTCCAGCTCTACCCGGGAGGCAGAGCCCACCGGGGACATCCGGGCTGAAGCAGCGTCCAGCTCTGCTGTGGCTGAGAACCAGAGAGGGTGAACACAGTTACTATCAGTGTACAGCAGCAGCGTTGTATGGTGAAAAAGACCTCTTTAGTGAACTCACCATTGTTTAATTCCTTTGAAATATTTCGATCCAACTCATTCTGCATCTGAAAAAATAACAGTAAGTTGAAGTTAGATTTTAATTCTAAGGTTTTGGAAGCAAATATCAGCAAACAGACTGAAAAACAAAAAGATGGTCTTAAATGTATTTTAATAAACAATAATAAATGGATATGTAAACAGAGATGCAGGGATGACACATCATTACCAAACACAATTCTATGGTAAAAGGACATATGAATTACTTATGACAAATACTTGAGTAGTGGGAAAAAACACTGCAAGAAAATCATTATGTGAAACACAACAGGACACACTGAGCATGCAGGCTCTGCTTTAGTGGAGAGTTTCTGCAGGCTTCTTTCATGTTGCCTTTTAAATCTTACTGTCAATTGTAAAGCTGATGTGATCAACTGGTGTAAATGTTCTCCCTAAATGATGCAAGTAGTTTGTACAAGATTAAGTTTTTAAGTCCTAAAATGCAAAGTGAGCTTTGTCCATCTTATAGTTAAGCTGAACTTTTTTCCAAAAAGTCTTTGTCTAATAATTTTTGTCGTAGATTTTAGTTAAGTGAGGCATAGTTGGTACAACTGGTGGTGTTGAATTTACAGTTTAAATCTGATTTTTTTTTTTATAGTAGCAAAGTACACATATCTCTTAGAAAGAGCCATATCATCTCTCTACTCAACCATTCAAGTTTGGAGCATGGAGAAAGTCAACGCAAAGCAGACAGGAGGGTTTGAAATCTCAGCTGGTGGAGCCAGTTATGTAAACAACCACACAATGCAAAACTCAGGATGACAGTCTGTTATTCTTATTCACCGTTAAACCTTTGAGTTATGATACTCAGATAACAATAACTTAAATTAGTCCATGAACTAGGAATTAACTCATCAACAGTAAGTTTCACTTTAATTCAAAATAACTGATTTAACAAGGTTACAAGTTTAGTTTCATGCTTTCTTTTTCATTGGAAAAGCTCAGTAAATATATTTATTTTTTCACTTAGTTCGCCGGTTCCCCAAAATATCTTAACATTCTGCAGTCCGTTTTTTATTTATTTTTATTTTAAACTTGAAGAACCCTGATCATCATGGTTTGCATGTGAACGGAGGTATAGATAAAGGCCCACCAGCAGGGTGAGGGGGAACAGCAGCCAATCAGACACTGAGCTCAACCCTTCTACACACCTGGTTATTTGTCTGGATGAAGAGAGGAGAAGTGAGAGAGAGACTTTTGAGCAAGAAGCTAAAAGAGTGAGAAATAGAAGACGGTTAAGGTTAAAAGTTGCCCTCCCATAAAGACTAAAGATACTGTAGAGTGAAGAAGAAACAATGTGCAGGAGGAAGAGAAGAGAAGAAAACTAGGAGGAGAAAGACTTCAGTTTTGACGGTTTTCTTGTTAAGGAAAGATACATTTTTGAATTCCATTGTATCAATATTTTAAACTGCCTTTTATGTATAGTTTTCCACAACAAAACACTAACTTGTGCATTTAAAGCAAGATCTTTGAGTAAACACCACCAGTTAAGACAAAAACAACAGTGACAACCAATAACGCTATGGAAACGAAAATGGACCAAATTAAAAATAAATAAACATAAAAAATGTTCCTCTGTCATCGCCACATATGAATGAGTGAGTCAGATCATGAGTGTACAGACCTTAGAAAGGTAGTCCTCCACTCTGCTGTTCTGTCCATCAGTCACAGGGCTGAGGAGGGACAGACCCAGGCCCAGGCTCCTGTTGAGGGGCCCCAGTGTGGCCCCGTAGTGTGCTGGTGAACCCAGGGAGCCCAAGTCCAGCGTGGGCCCCGCAAAGCTACCGTTAGCGATGCTGCTGGTGATCAGAGATCTGCTGCGCTCGTTCAGCAACTTGGAATTGGCTTCAGCGAGCCGACTGTTGGACCTGTTTGGAAAACACAGAAAAGATTAGTCATAGATTCAATACAGAGTTGTCACCATCAGCAACATGTACAGGATTTCTGTACACAATTAAATTCAAAAAGTGAAACTTTCATATATTCCACATTCATTACACATAATGTGAAATGAATCTAGAATAAACATACTTTTCAGAAGGTTGACATTTCTGTATTATAAATCCTTTGATGAGCCCTAATCATCAAAATTAAAAGAAAAGAAAGGCCTGATATATTTCACTTTATGTAATGAATCTAGAATATATGAAACTTTTTTAATTAAGTTTTAAATTGCATTCTAATTATTTAGATGCACCTGTATCAACACACCATATTAAATCGGGTATTTAAAGAGGACCTATTATACTACTTTTCTGGTCTTAATTTCTTGTTTTACACTGCTATAGAGCAACCTGACACGAATCACATCACAAAAAACTATGTAGATTTTCGGGAAGCTCTTTCTCTTATTTTGGCGATCCAGCACGTCCTGTCAACACTTGAGTGTGTGTGCTTCGGCAATCTCCGCTCCCTCCGCCTGTGCATCGGCCATCTCCGCTACCCTCCCCCCCCTCCTGCAAACCCCACTCCGTTGTGATTGGTTACCTTCCTTCCGGAACACTTTCAGTGGCGGGAAGCGCGAGCATGGACCTATAAGGGCGCGAGGCAGACGCGAACAGGGAAGTGACAGCATTACCATACATGGAAACATCCGCGTGGTCACGTCACAAATTTTTATGCGACGTCACAAATTATGAAAGGGTAGACCGCTTTGAAGACGTGACTTCTCGACTGGCTAGAATAGTGTTTAGTGCTCTGCACAGACACCCCAGACGGTCAGCAGGGAATATGTCGAAATGCATGTAAGTCATTATTTGATAATTTAGTATGGTTAAGCATGACTATGAATCATCATAACAACGTTTATAGGTCATAAAAGTCAAAAAGCATCATAGGTCCTCTTTAAGAACAAATCCGAGAATCACCTCTAGAAAACCTGGCACTAAAATGAAGAAAATTGCCGGTCTCACCTCTCTAGTTTGGCCGTCAGGGACTTGCGGAGGCGCAGCTCCTCTGCGTAGAGTTGTCGGTATCTCTCTAGCTCTGTGCGTGTGGAGTCTCTTTGGTTGAGGCTGTCATGCTGCGTGGTGCGAGCCCGGCCCAGTTCCCCTTCCAGCTCCCGGATCTTCTGCTCCAGCTGGGAGCGCAGGTTGGCCTCATTGGTTGCTTTGATTTGATCCAATGCTTCTTGGGACGCTGCCTGCGACTGGAAGACAAAACCATACAATTATAATTGGAGCTTTGACTGGGATTTGTTATAAGGTTAATAACATTTTAAAAAAACCATCTAAAGCGATATCTTCAATCAGCATGAGCCGGTATTTACATATTTGTTTATGCTTCTTTTATATATCTGTTTCCATCTTGCAATCAGTCACTGTTGTCCAGAAGGGTGTTGATCAAAGTCTAACTATTAATCAAGATCCACCAAAAACCTTCCCTCGACAGGATATGTACCTGCAGGAAGAGGTTGACCTGCTCCAGCTTCTGTTGTATCTCCTGACGGGCCCGGTCCTCTGCGTCACGGCGATACTGGTCCACCTGGCTCTGCTCCACCTGAGCTGATTCCATTCTGCGCCTGAGGTCCAGCACCTCCTCCTCTAGCTGCCTCTTGCTCCTCTCCAGGTGGTCATTACTGCGGTTCAGGCTCTTCATAGAAGCCATCTGATCCTTAAGCTCCCCGTTCACCTTCTCTAGCTGACTGCGACGGGACGCTTCCGCCTCCAGCTGAGACTGCAGATCATCCACCTGGTGACATAAGAAGGTCGGCGGCCATGTTTATCTTTTTACACTTAAATCAGTGCTTTTTCTAGGTGATTTTTACATTTATCTATTTATATTTAGTAAACCTTGTATATTGCACATATTGTAAATAATGTTCTTTGTATTGCACATTTCAATTTCTTTAGGTTTCGATACCATTTGGGTTTTCCTTCCTTTTGCAATATTTACAATGTATTTATTGTATAAACTACTTATCTTTTTCATCGTTTGTATTTATTGCATCGTGGGACGGAGAGAATTTTTTCCCCCCGATATCCTCTGTATGTCTGGCACATATTGCAGAAATTGGCAATACAGTTGACTTGACTGGATATACTCAAACAGCAGTAGTAGCATTTTATTCTAGGATTTCTACATAAATCTAGCTGCATTAGAAAAAGACAAACCTTTTCTTTCATTCGTCCAAAGCCACCGTCAGCCTGGCCGTGTCTGCCTTGGTCCACCCGGAGACTGCTGATAGGAGAGACAAATTCTCCGCCACTCGTGTCCTGATCCCGCAATTTCTTCTTTGCAGTCTTCAGTAAAGTACGCAACCTTAAAGACATATGTAGGAATACCACCGGTTAACAAATACGTCAATACAATTTTTACTGGATTTGAGTAAATAAAACATACACCTTTACACCACAGCCACATAAGCCAGGAAAGACCGCACTCTATTGGATTCTAGTTGTGTCTAAACAGTGGGAGGAAGTTACTGCCATGGGCGAGGGGGGCGCCAGGAGGAGGACGTTAGAGTCACCTGTACATTTCTTTTTGAAGCTCTGTGTTTCTCTTCATCTCTTGATCGAGCCGGGTGTCCACGGCCTTCTTATGCTCGGCTAGTTTCTTGGCTTTCTTCTTTTCTATTTCCATCTGGAACAAAGGTAACATGACAATATATTCACTGAAGACCCAAACCATGGTATATTATCAGTATATGGCGCCACATGAATGCGTCACTATGATTACCTGGCCGCTCAGATCTCCTTTCTCCTTTTCCAGCTCTGCCAGGCGAAGTCCTAACTTGGAGCGGCTCTTCAGCTCCTCCTCCCACAAGGCCTGAGAGTCGTGGGCCGTGTGAGACAGCATGCTTTGCTTCTGGACCTTAGAAGAATAAAGATGGAGGCAAGAAATGTCATAATTATACATATAAAAGTGAATATTTATAAGAAGGAAGGGAGAAAAATCAAATTACTTCAAATTGTCTTAAGGAACATTCACAATAAAAAAAAGGTCTGTTTAAAGCTTCCCTTTTTAAATATGTCTCCTTTTCTGTTTCATGTGTGAATTCAAAATTGAGTGGTATTCCAAATGCTATTTGAAAATATGTTTAGATTCTTAAGGAAATGATGATGACAATGCATGTTGAAATACTGATACAGAACTCACAGCTTAGACTCGTGAATTAAATACACAGAGATGAAGTTAGAAAAAAAAGATGAGTATGAAATGTAAATCTAAACCTTAGGAAACAAAATGTGCCACCAACCTCTCTATTGAGTTGGTCCTCCAAAGTCATCTTACTGCTTTGGAGGTTTGTGACCAAGTCCTCCAAATGGCTTCTGACCTACAGCAGTAACATGTGTAAGCAGGTAAAAAAAAAAAGTTTTTGTAGGAGTTCAGATTTATTTACAATTATCGTTGAGAGGATACTTTAAACTAAAGGAACGAACATGCATCATGCAGCTTGACACTACAAGGAGTGAAAGACCCCACATACCAAGATAAGGCTCAAGGGGAGATACTTTGTCACCAAGAAAAACCCAAACCCACACAAAGCTTTTTCTTCCACCGCCACCGTATATTTAGATTCCTGATCTAGCAGGTTGTGCACACCGCCCCAGTCATGCGTTTCATTTAAATACAGTTTTATTTATATATCAATTTGTATTATTCTTGAGAAAAAAACAGAGGTGAGCCCACACAGAAAAACTAAGTCTACATCAACAATACCAACCCCTCCTCCAGGTGAGTCAGATAGCTGGAAAAAGATTGAATGCCTTAAAATATGATAATGATTTCATAATGTGAAGTCAAGTATCTGATGTAACAAGAGACCTCTAAATGAATCTCAATACTGATAAATTGTATTTCTTTGTTAAAAAAAAGAGCAAATATAGTGCCACCGAGATAAAATGTATAAAAATGTATTCAGGCGCATAGGGGTTTCCAGCACTCACCATGGCAGATTCATGAGTCCCTTTCTGAAGTTGATCAATTTTGTTGGACTGTTGCTTTGCAGCAGCCTCCAGCCTGGCATTCTCTATCTCCAGCCTATTGTGACATTACATTGACACTCTGCATCACACATGTTCATATACTCTATATAAAATCCTATCTAGACTAATGGCTGACAATGCTTTTAACACATGTTAGTAAATATATATTATAATTCCTGTGTTGCTTTATTTACATGATTAATTTTACAGGATTTGTTTGCACATATGGTATAATAAATAATACAGTAAAATCAATTGATCAATCTTCCACTTCCAAGTGTGTGTGTGTGTGGTTGTGTGTGTGTGTGTGAGGACACGATGCCTGTGTTTGTAGATACCTCTGTACAGCCTCCTCCAGCTGTTTGATGATAGTATCAGAAGCTACCGAGGCAGACAGCACCTCCTGGAGCTTCTGAGCAGTAGTGGCGAGTTCCTTCTCCTTTTCATCCAGGCTGTTCTTTAAAACGTTAATACGTCTCTCGGCTTGAATATACCGGTCTTCGCTTTCCTCCAGCTAGATGACAGACATATGAGACAAAGCACCCACCTCATCAGCAATGGTAACGCTGTACTCAACTGTCAGTTCAGTGAAAATACAGAGTTAAAGTTGTTTGTGTTCATGTCAATCTATATTCAGCACAGCTTATCACAGCTTGCTTCACAGTTGGTATCAGAAAAGTATTGAGAATGAGGACACAAGGTGGCACTGTTTCCTGCCGTTACCTTTCCTTTAAGCCTGTCCATGTCTTTGTGGAGCCGAGCCTTCTCCTCCTCCTGGTCATTGCGATAGCGTGTGTTGACCTCCAGGGAAGCCTCGCTCATTGACAGCTTCTTGAGTGAGTCAGCGAGCTCCTGCTGCAGCTGCCTCAGCTTGGTCTGTGCTCACAAACAATCCAGAGAAAAGCAGAGGGTGGTATGGTTAGATAAAGGCTAAAAATGGGTGTGGACCAAGAGGTGAGGTAATCCTCTTACCATGCACAGTCTTAATCTTACCTCTCTCTCGTTCTTGTCCCCCTCCAACTTGTAGATCTGATCTCGGAGATCAGCGGCCTGAGTGGCGAGCTCCTTATTTCTCTCCTCCATTAGTTGTACTTTCTCCTCGGAGTCTGAGCGCACCTTGGACAGGTTGTCAGTGAATCGTTCGTGGGCCTCTGCCGCGGCCCGCCCACCTTTGTTTTGGGCCTCCTCTAGCTGTTGCCGTAGTAACATGGCCTCGCTCTGGGCCTGGGCGAGCCTCTCGTGCACGGCCTCTTGGCGGGCTCCGGCCCGGCTGACCTGCTCCTTCTCGGTCTGCAGAGTGCTCTCCAGCTCCCTGACACGCACAGCTGCCTGGTCCTTCTCCCGCTGTAGCACGTCTAGCAGAATGCCTTTCTCCGTCAGCTGCAGGGTGGCCCGATGGACTTCATTCTCCATGCTGTTTGCATTAGACTCGGCCTTGGACAGCTTCTGGGACAGGTCGCTGACGGTCTCACGATGATTGGCGGCTTCACCTGTGAAAATCGGATATCAATACATTAGGAGTTATCAACAAGCTCCCAGTTAGGCAAAAGAAATAGGTTTCGCATAGTGAAACAAACTGAACCAGACTGGCCCAGTATGTGGAACTCTTCCAACAGTTAATCTATACCAGCCACTCGGTGTAGTTTAAGCTCAAATCATATTGTTTGAAAAACAGGAAAAATAACGCCAGCAGAAGAAATACAATCAACTAAAATAGTTGACAGTGATTCAAATATGATTGTCAGTGTGACTGGGCAACTGCTACAGTCAAGCCCTTTTCACTTCATCTTGCCTTAAATGGATGCGCATGAAAGGAGAACAGTGCGCGTAATAATACAAACTGCACTTTTTAAGTTTGTGTGCCTGTAACTTTCATGGCTCTAAGCATGGGAGGTACATTATGTTAAGCACAAAACACATGCTTGATTAGGTGAGTGAGGGTCTTACAAAATAGAGTTATCACAATTTGTAACTTGGAGCTGTGCATCCTTTCCCACCACTACTAACCTGAGAATCTGTCTTTAAGACGCTGGTGCTCCTCCTTCTCCCGGAGCAGAACTCTCTCTGTGTCGATGTGAGCTGCGATGCAAAGCTCTGCCTCCTTCACGGCTCCGGCCAGGCGGCTACGAGTGGACTCCACTTCTGACTCCAGCGTCTCACGAATCTGCCGCTCATTTTCCAGGCGCGTTGACGTCATAGTCAACTCAGACTTCAGTGTGGTCAGCTGGTTGTTGCAGTTGTAGACAGTTTGTGTCAGGGCTTCGTTGCTGAGTTTGAGATCTCGCCGGGCATCTTCTAGCTGTTCCCTGAGGGCTTCGCTCTCCTCCAAAAGGTGGCTCTCTTTGAGGCTGCTGTTGGCCTGCAAACGCTCCAGGTCTGTCTTCACGATGCTCAGCTGCTCCTGCAAGCTAGAAGTCTGCTGGTGCCACTCCCTCTCTCTGTCATTGGCGTCTGTGAGCTGAGACAAGGCCTATGATCCAAAACCAAAACAAACAAAAATGTTAAGTTAACTTTACATGTTAAGTTAAACAAAAATAGTATGTTCTAAAATGGAGGACACCAATCTTTAAGCATTACCTCATTGCTTTTGCTTATGTTTCTCTTGTTCTCCTCCTCGATCTCCTGCTGCTTACGGAGGTGGCTGTTGAGCAGATTCTCCTGTAGGGTCCGAGCACTGCGCTCCTGAGCCAGCAGTCTCTGGGTCTCACTGTGGTCCTCTTCGAGCTGGGCGGTTGACACATAACACACTTATGTAAAAATAATTTACACAGAACAACAACTGGGCAAGCAAGATAAAATACTCAAAAGCATCTCATTACATCAGCATAAATTCCAAATATTTACTTACTGTTCAAAAAAGAAACAGTATGTTAATTGGTCCTCACAATAAAGCCAAGTTAATGTTATATTAAAACAGTCCTATTGATAGTTAGAGAGGAAAACATAAAGCATAACAAAATCACTGCAAACTTTGAAAAAGAAAAACAGATGCCGTTTGAGATGGTGCACCTGTTTCATGTTGTTGACCAGCGTTCTCATCTCCAACTCTAGATTCCTGAGGGTGAGCTCCACCTTCTGCCTCTCCTGAACCTCTAGCTGCTGCTGCTCCTCTGTCCTCCTCAGCTTATCTCTGCTGGAGTTGTACATCATGGTGGCGTTACGCCGATTCTCCTGCTCTTGTTTCAGCTGAAATCTATAAAATGTGTCAGAAAGAAATGCCAAATCGATAAATCAAAATACAAAAACGTCCATAACATTGGTAATCCCAGAAGCTATGAAATATACACATCATGTAAAGAGAGACATAGATCATGCAAAGAAATGGCCACATAATACTCTAGAAAAGGAAAGTAGTTCTCACTTGAGGTTTGTGACTTCAGTCTGCAATTCCAGCTGGTTGCGCTCCAAGCCAGACTTGACATCTTTAACCTCCTCCAGAGAGCTTTTGGTCTCCGCCCTTTCCATTTCCAGCTGGCTCACCTTCTCGGCCAGGTAACCATGACGACTCCTTGCCTTTTGGATGGAGCGCTCATATTCGTGGAAAATGTTCTGCAGCTTCACCATGCTTCTGGAGTCTGTAAGATGTAATAACACACATATGGCAAATTAAAGGAACAAACTGAATCACTTACAAAGTCATAAAAAGCAAAAACGTATTGCCTATTTTTACATAAATAAGCATTTTAACCAGATGAATCAGTACCTAAAGTGGCTGAGTCCAGCTTCTGAATGAGAAGTGATGCGTGACGATAGCCTGAAGTGGGAGAGTCATTGTCATCTGTGGCTGTGTCCGAGGACTGAGTGAGTTCGTCAAGGTCGTCTGCCATGTCTACGTCTTCAGGGTTCTAAATATGGAAACAAATGTTGTAACAATATTGTATAGTTTCTCTTTCTGTAATGTGTGCTAAAACTTCGGCTTACTTTAGTTACAAACAGAATTTGTGTTTTACCTTGTTTTTCTGCTGTCCACTGGATGGATACCTGAGCCAAACAAACGCAGGGAAGAAGAAAATCGGGGCATATTTAGAAAACTGATATCCACATTCTCAAGCTATGAGAGCTGTTTTGAAGAGAAGTTAGAAGACTAATGGTATAATGCAGTATACTATTCCATTATTTTATAATTTTTTTTATCAGCGGTTAGTCATGCAGCTATGTGGTTAGGAAAATAATCTAAATCAAGAAAAATTGCATTCTTAATATCACCCACCACCAATGTTGTAAAGGTTTGTTTAGACTGAATGCAAAGTGATTTCCTGCCTTGATTTATTCACAGAAATGTTGAAAGCTGGTGAATTTTAGAAGCCTGTGTTTATTTGTCACAAACTAATGCACTAAAAATTATATTACAACTTACAACTACAGTATTTTCTCAAATGTTCCTCCTGTTATCTTCTTTATTTCTATTCTCTGTATGCTCCTTAAGTGAAGTACTATAGGCTTTGGATAAGCATGAATTTTTTGCACTTGCATTTTAACCTTAATTTGCTTTCCCTCAAGATAATTTGTGATTGTTAACATCCACTCGCCCCTTTCCACTCACTTTTAAATCATGTTTCCAGATAATAATATATCTTATAATTCTCTTTGCATTGAGTCTGAACACACCTTACCGGTTAGTCATAGAGAGGTGGAAAAAAGTGGCATACTGCATATATACCTTTCTTCATCATCCGAAATGTCACTTAAAGTGCTCTCGTCAAACACAGACAGGGGATCTCCATTAACATTGGTGTTGGTCTGAGGGGCTTTGCTGCGCCGGGCCCCTCTGACCTGTAACGTCTCCTCTACAGCTTGCCACTCCTGTCTGTCTCTACAGTAGGTCTGCTGGGGTGGGGGATGAAATTGCTCTGATGCCCCGTTGGTGCTATGGAGAGCAATAAACCTGACAGTCAATTAGCTGTGACATCTACACTTTTGGGATCCTTGGAGGTACTTCTGAAGAAAGACCTCATTAAATGGAATAAGTAAAAGAAACGTTTGGACTGGAGTCTTTATGTTGAAAAGAGCATTTATGAAAGAGTTATAAAATGAGTTGAGGGATAACAACAAACACACAAAACAAGGAACAACTATCAGGGCTTGAAACATACAAAGCAAAATATACTGCATACCTCCTGGTGGCCACATACTGCTGTTCCTGATGAATTGCTCCAGTTTGACTTGACAGGCATCCTAACCTGGTCTCAAGTTTCTCTGTAGCCATCTCTTCCAGTGCCGTTCCTCCAGTATCCCAGGAAGTGCTGGACTTTTGCAACTCCATTGCACTCTCTGTCGCCTCTTTGCCAACCTGAAAAGACAAGAGTAATACATATATTTGATAACTGAACTTCAGAAACTATTCCTAACTGGGACAGGTTATGTTGAGGCCAGCCTTTTTAAGATGCTTTTTGGAGCAGGGACTTGTATACTTTGTCATACATAATTTAGTGTCACCCCTCCCTTCAGAGACCTAACACCTTACTGTAGTGTGGTTACTCTATTGGATGTGGTATTTTTAGTTTACTACAAGGAAGCATGATTTCTCCGATAACCTGAACGTAGAAAAATCTCATACATTTTAGACATGAATGGAAAACATTGTTAAGAAGTGAGAGGAGACAGTGTAGTAGTCTCCCAAATCTATATATTGAAAAATTGGTTATACAAATTACATGAGCTCAATACTGTGTTAATCTCTCTTAAAATGTAATCTCTACAAGTTTATACTGTACGCATTGTCTTACAAACACTGAAAAGGCTGGCCAAAAAATAAATGTAATTATCCCATGGAGGTGAGTACACTTAAGAACTATCTGCATGTATGAAGACTAATTTAAGCATGCTTTAAAAAATGTCATGTACTGGTCATCTGGTCATCACAACAGCACTTCTTTCTCAGGGAAAGAAGGCTATATTATTTGTATAATCCTCACACCACATCACCTAGAAAATAAAGAGTTTTATGCAGCAGAGCTGACTGAATGTAAAGAAACATGCACAGTCCATGCATGATGAAGGACAAGCTGCTTCTAAAGAACACAAAAAGACTGAACTTTAGTTTTGGAGAACACTCAAGAATGCCAAACAACCAATATTGTTTTTTTTTTAGTTCAAGCCAGTACCAAAGGATTCTTGAGTGTAGTGCAAATGAACCTTAACAAATAGCCGCTCAATTCTATAAGTTTTAAAGGTTTGTTAAAAAGACACAAAAATTTAAGGGAAAACATGCAAGGTCAACTCTTCTACTTCAAAACACACACAAGCACACACACACACACAAAAAATTAAACACACAGAAAATGAACATTGAACAGGAAGAAACAAGGTGAGGTCATGATGTATGGACAGGTGTAGGCCTTTTGAAACAGCTGTTCGAAAGACATGAAATGAAGAACATGGATGAAATGAAGAGAAAGAGAGGCGACCATCCTCTACCTCTTTCTGGAGTTGGGCCTTTTCTTTCTCCAAATCCAAGAAGACACCCTTCAGCGTGCCTACCTCTAGTTTAAACCTTTCCATGTCATCTTCCAGCTCTTCATCTGAAACGCCAGGGACAGATGATGAACGTCTGATTAGCGAGGGGGGGCGGGACTTAGCCAATTCACCATGATCCTCTTCTGAACCCGCATTCTTCTTCCCAGCTTCATCTAGATCGTCGGTGGAGTCCTTCAATATAAGGTCCAGACGTGGTTTCTGGACTGGCCCACGTTTGGAATCATCCTTTGAGAGTGTGCCACGGTCAACATTAAACCTGGGTATGGTATGATCATCCATAAAAGCTGTGGTACCATGATCTATGCGGCTGTCTCTCTGGGCGGTGGTGAGTCGTGGTGAAGGAGACCTTGAGTCCTCATCGAGAAGATCTTGTTCTTGAAGCATGCTGCTTTCACTAGCTGGACGCTCGCACACCTGCATCCTTTCCTTACTTATGGACTTGTCAGATGATTCTGTCACAGAGTCTTCCAGTCCTGACTCCCTCTGCTCAGGTATAGAGAGGAGGACAGCGCTTCTCGCTCTGGTCGTGGGGCGCACAATGATTTCCCCTTCTTCTTCATCACTTGACTCTTCTCCTGCAGTAGTAGATTCGGCCATGGCCCGTTCCACTGCTGTGACGTCTTCTGCGGGACCTTTGGATTTAAGCAGTTCCCCAAACTTCTCCTTCAATTCCCCAGCGACGTTCTTGAACGTGGATTTTACGTCCCTCTTCTCCACCTCTACCCAAAGCTTCTCATAACGTTTCTCCCATGGGACGTCATCACCCGCGTCACCTCTTTCTTCAGGACTGTGTCCATCTCTACAGTCGTTATCTTTCTCTCCGCTGTCAGAGCCCACATTGCCAGATGGACACGGGTTATTCAGCTCTAACTCACATGTATCTACTGCATCATCTTTCTCCTTTGATGGCATGGGTGGACAAGAGAACAAAACAAAAAGACAAGACAAAAATGCAAAAACCAAGATTTGACTATAAATAAAATACACCATATTCAAAAACATATTGGGGCATTTCACCATTGCTTTCTAAAACTCCTTATAATTAATAGGGCTGTCAAATTAACGCGTTAATTTCGATTAATTAATCACAGAAAAATTAACTAATTTTTGGCTATGAGTAGGACGGTGAATGAATCGGCATAGGCTATGCACACCGCACCTGTGGCAGTGCAGTGCTGTCTGTTGTGGGAGATAGACAGTCGTCATTTAGCCTGCTTGTTTTTTTGTGGTTTTTTTTCCGGCGCTAGTAGTTCCTAGCTGAGAGGAGGAGACAGAAGTTATGAGAGACAGGGAGAGAGAGAGAGAGAGAGAGAGAGAGAGACGAACGGTAGCCTACAGTTGTTTATAAACAGGCATAAAAGTGTCATATAAGTATGCGATTAATTTAGATTAATTAATCACAGAGCCTGTAATTAATTAGATTCATTTTGTTAATCGCTTGACAGCCCTAATAAGTAAACAACCTACTTTTTCATTATAGAAAAGGACAGAATTTGTTTATTTATTTTTTACATGAATGTTATTTGTGATAAGTTATAACTTGCTCAATTGTGTCACACAGAACATGTCATTTTTGTTAGTACAACAGTAGGGCTGTCAGGCTTATAATTTAATTTCCCTCTAACTGGGAAAGCATGGATGAGGATGTCAATTCTAGGACAAAGACGACTGGGGACATAAAGATGAGTTGGGCTTGTGGTGCAGATAGTATATTCACGGTATTTCTCACCTGTCGTTGCTGCTTGTCAAACTCTTCGTTACTTTTACTGTCTGTTGTCATCTGTGGGGGCCCAGGGGAACCTAAGGAGACAGAGAGTGTTTATCCAGAGCACAAAGCATGTGCACACAAATATCTGTAGACATAATTAAAAAGGACAGCTAGCCTTACCTGGGCAGACCACTGTCTGAAGCTCAGATATGTTTTGCAGCTGAGTGTCGTTATTGGCTGTTTTGCACGGAGACTTCAAATTCTCTGGTTCCCAATCTGAGTCTGAATAATGGCAGGTCAAAGAAAGACAAAGGAACATGCTATAATCATATCCTTAGTTCAATGCTATATACATACAGTATGTAAATAATCTTAATAGGACATACCTTCTTCACTCTCTGGCTTTTGAAGCAACATCTTCCTTGCTCGAGGTTGAGGTTGAGGCACAGGTTGAGGGGGTGTACTCTGTAGTGTATTGTTTGAGTTGATGCTCCTCTGATGTGTCAGGGGAGCAGCTGATGGGGCGATGTCCTCGAGCTGCTCTTGAACAGGTGATTCAGAGGCTTCTGGAAACTCCTCGAGTCCAGGGGAGGCCATTCTGCGTCCAGGCAGGGTTCTCTTACTGGTAGTACTCGCCGTATCCCAGTCTGATGCATCTGTGTTATTAACACAATGAAAAGCTGTAGGTCCTTGTACAAAACATGACATTTTGTTTTTGCTGAGGGTTGGAGGTCAGATCACATGGGGAATTGGGATAACCACTACACCAGCATGTCACACACTCATACCCGACAGTGGAGAATATCTGGGATAGGATGTTGTGCTATTACACTCTATCAGACTGAAACCACTGAGGAACAACAGCTACCAGTTTCTAAAGTTCACTTTTATAATCAGCTAGTTTATGTTTACTAACCTGCTGGTTTTTTAGCTTCAAAAAGTGCAATGACAGAAACATACAAAGGGTGTTAAAGTCAGTGTTGCATGCAAATACACAAATATATTGGTGTTTAAAACCGAAATTTTCATAATGTTGATATCGGATGGTACTCAATTTACCATCCGTGCATTTTTTATGTTACCTTCAAGATCATCAACATCACCCAGACCAAACTCTTCCATCAAGTCTGTCAAAGAGAAAAGTAACACTTTAAAATCACAAAAAAATATTGTTTCAAATGAATTCTTAAAATTTAAGACCAACGGGAACCATGCCGCTCCATGTTATTCCATTTACCTGTTTTTCTGTCTTTAACTCCTTTAAGTTTGCTCAAAACACTAAGCGGTTCCCATTTTGTCTTTTCAGTCTGGTAGAAAGGAAAACATTGCCATTTCATTCCAACGGATGCCAATTTATTTTGAATTGTACAGCATATAGACGCTGAACCTACCTCTTCCTGTATAGTATCATCTTTATCAACATTGTCGCCTGCATTCTCACCACTAATGTCGTTTTCAACTGCAGGAGACAAGACGTTTCTGTCACTTTTGAGTCAACACAATTAACTTCTACTGTTAAAATCAACATTCTGATGAAGCTGAATGAGTCTGCCAGAAGAAAACCATTCCCATGCATATCACCCAATGGTTAATTAGCATGAATATACCATGGTTAGGAATAATCAGACAAGCATTTAGAATACACATTCTGATTTTATGCCAATACGTGCTGTATTCACTTATTAATTGCATTTGAGGCTAGACCTGCTGAAACCAAGCAAGCTAAGAAGAACCTGTGGCCCTTTTAAGTCTAAAATTTGTAAAGATAGGGTTCAATTGTAGCAGGCAGGATGGAGATGTGTATGCAGCATGCATTCTCTTATGGTGATTATGAGGTGAGTCAGGCCTCTGGTGTGGTTAACATGCTGTTCCTCAGACCTGTGAGTTCAATATATTCATACCCTCTCCCTGGCTGCCTCTCGGCCTGCCTACACTCCTCCAAGGCTCTAGCACTGCGATCCTATTGCCTTCTTCTCCTCTTAAAAAAGAGGGAATATAAAACAAGTCTACAAAAAGAAATGTAAAATATTGTTGTAAAAGTTGTTTTGATCGAAGGACATTGTATTGCACATTCTGCACCATATTTACATTGAAAACAGGAGGCTTGAACCATTACTCACAGACAAAACGAATGCATGCATCAATATAAAAAAGCACAGTTTTATATGGTTAAGATTAAATAAGGTCACTCCGTTTCTGCAGCATGAAATGGTGCCTGGAATGATGATATGGTTACTTTGAAATAAAAATTAATAAATACAATAGACCTACTTTCTTTAATTTCTTCTTTTACAGTCGACATGTCTTCTCGATTGTGAGTAGGCACGCTTTGTTTCTCTTCATGTGGCAAATTGGGGTTTTCAGAGTGGGACTAAAGGAGATAAAATCCATCTATGAGAATCGGTATGGAGAACACCTGACACATTCACAAGATTGCAAAATGTGTCTGTACTTTTACCTCAGAGTCCCAAGAATCCTGCTCCTCCTCTCCCTTCTCTAGACCCAGCTCGGACAGGAAATCTATTTCAACAGATGTAGATGTATTACTGATATAACTGAAAACAATGGTAGTTGTATGTGTTGGAAAGGGACAGCAGAGCAGAAAGAAATAACTCGCAATCTCTCACAATTTTAATAGATTTCAAGCCATGGTACTACGATTCAATTCAAAACCATTCACAATGATTGTATTTGTCATATGTATTTATTTTATGTATAAATATTACCTCATTTGCAAAAACATAGCTATTAAATAAAAATGATTGATAGATTGTAATAAGGATAGGGTTTATGTTCACAATTTGGTAAGACCAGAGGAAAATACAAAAGGGGATAATGTATAGCATTTTTATGACCATAATTAATTATTTTGTTTTAGATAGTATACGTTGAGGTTGTAGTGTTGTAAATGTTGGTGGATAAATATTTCTGCAAAGCACATGCAGTTGTTAATAACGTATTCAGAACGAACATGCTCCTTACCCCGTTTCTTATCATTAGAGACTTCTGTCTCAGGAACTGCTGAAGGGGCGTCAAGGGACTCTCTTCTCTCTTCAGGTTGAAAATTTGCCTCTGAGATTTCCTCCTCTTCTCTATTCTCATCTTTGTCATCATCAACCTCATCCTCAGTGGAATCCTCTTTCTGTGTTAAAAAAATCATGCACTTTAAAACCTATTTCTTATAGTGTGTGTGTGTGTGTGTGTGTGTGTGTGTGTGTGTGTGTGTGTGTGTGTGTGTGTGTGTGTGTGTCCAAAAGGACTCTAATAACAAAAGACCACTTAGCAAACACGCATAAGAACAAATGAAGGGTGAGCCAGTGCTTACAGGGGCAACAGATACAGCTACACTACTGCTAAGAACTACCTTTTGTGATCCTGTTTTACCTGAATGACAGGCCCTTCAATGTTTTTCAGCTGTTGACTTCCCATGCCTATGCTCTCTGCCTCATCAGGTGAGTCTAGGTCAACATCATCAATGTCAGTCTGAGGTAACACTTCATCAGACATATTTCCGTCTGAATCCCAGTGTTGACCTTCATTGACATCATCTTTTGTGGGGGGACTTGAACATATATCTTCCCTTTTTGGTTCCTCGTCAAGGTCATCAGATGGACCTATTGTCTGGGGAACGATGGCACTTTTATTTTCTAGGGAAACATACGCAGTCAGTTTGGCCTCATGTTCACTGTCTGACTTGTCGTCTCCGCTATGGCATCCGTCAAGGCTGTTATCAGTGTCATCTTCCACATCGGACACTTTGACTGTGGCGCTGGCAAAATTGTACTGCAGCTTTTGGTGCTTGCTGTCAGAGTCCTCACTTGTATCATCGTCGCTGCTGAGGTCGTCTTTCTTAACACTTAACGCCAGTCTTTCCTCCTCCAGAATCTCCTCCTTGGGAGTCACATCATAGTCATCAATAAAAGATTGAGGAACCACCTCATTGTCTTCATCTCCCTCAATATCATCTTCTTCAGGATCTTCCTCTAACTTCTTGTCTAGTGCACTTGTGGGCCTGGACTTTGGTGAAATCGAATTTGCCGGGGTGGAAAGACTCGTCTTCAAGTTGTTAGCACATTCTGCAACTTCTTCGTCCATTGTCTTCATTGTATCCTGCTTTTCTGACTTGTCACTTTCATCTTCATCATCCCAACTACTATCATCGCTTTCTTCATCCTCTGAGTCTATTTTTCCGTCCATTTGTGATGACTGACCAATTGATTCAACATCATCGATATCTAGTGTCTGGTTTGTAGTTATTCTGTCCTCCTCAGGTGCTGGTGAAGCTGCAGGGGAGGGGTCGTTTGAATCTTTCTCGATAATTTCTTTATCGTCTTCTTGGACATCAGAACACTGCTGTTCTCCGGTTTGGTTTGTGGTTAAGATATTTGTTGAGATTGGTGACTGATGCCCTTCACCTTTAATGAAGGACCCATCATAATTTTTAACATTATTCTCAGAAGAAGAATCCCACTCTGACTCATCTACTCTTTCCTTTGCTGGTCGATTTTTGGACTTGGTAGTGCTTGCCAACAAGGCTGGAGATGACATGGGTTCATCTCCTACTGGATGAGGTGAGACAGACTTTGGAGATGGTACCACTGGGGATGAGGAATCCCATGAAGTATCTGGATGTTCTTCATTTGGTCGAGGTAATGTACATTTTGCAAGCAGTGTTGCCGCTTCTGGTTGTAAATCTGATGCTTGAACATCATTTTCCTCATCAAGGGTCTCCTTGTTAACCTCATCTTCTTTGGGTAGGTCACCGTCACTGTCCTCCAATGAGGAGCCCCACGACGATTTGCGTTTCTGTTCTTCGTAAGCTTCTTCCCTTGATCCAGCCTCATCTTTAGCATCAGAGGAGCCGTTGGAAATTTTCTCCAGCAGGACAATTCTTTGATTTGCGATCACTGTGTTGCGACCCAACCCCCCTTTTTGATTCTCCTCTTCATCATCACTGTCATTCCACACTGTTTCACCACTGTTTTGTTTATTGGATAATGAGCCATCTTCATCATCGTCGTCATCATCATCCTTTTTAGCTTCTCCTTCAAATTCTTCCTCCTTAATAGCAGTAGTTGAATGAGCTTCTGAGTGACTAGCTGATACAGGGCTTCCTGAAATAAGGTTTCGGTCTGCTTCCCTCCCAAGGCTTTCATCTTCATCAGAAAACTTTGATTCTACCCTAATGGCGGACACAACAAAATCTTCCTCCTCTACATCTAATGTTGCTGGCATTGCATTACTCACAGTTCCATATTGGAAGTCCTTTTTTGGAGTCTGTGATTTGGCATCTTTCTCAGAGGCATGTATATCATCTCCTGCAATACCGGGACTAGTTTCACTTTTGTACGAGATGTCTGCACCAGGTTTGTTTTGAACAACGACATCGTCGATAATCTTAAGGGCATCAGTGACAGAGGGTTTCTGTACATCTTCAAATTCAGTTGTGTTGGCCACACAGTCATCATCCTCGTCCTCACATTCATTCTCTTCTTCTTCTTCGTCCTCTTCCCCATCTTCCTCTTCACTTTCGTCATCTTCCTCCTCCTCTTCTTCTTCCTCTTCCTCCTCCTCTTCATCATCGTCTTCATCTTCTTCATCATCATCATCATCATCATCTTCGTCGTCTTCCCCAACGTCTTCTTCAGAATCCTCAGCCTCTGGGCTTCCCTCTGATCTCGCTTTACTACTAGAAGGCGTCTCTGGATGTTTATTTTCGACCTGATCAGCTGCACTGTCTGCTTGTTGTACGCATTTTGGAGAAAAATAGAAGGAGAGAAAGATGTCATAGAAATGCAAGTGCTAAGCTTCGGCACACATATTTTACCTTTCCGTAGCTTGGATGAGGGGCAGAACTCATCTGGGGAGCTTTGGGAAGGAGGGAAACGGGAGAGGGATCTACTGGGTGCTGCAGAGCTCTGATGGATGATAAACTCTTTGGGAGGGATGGGATTCTCTGGACTCTATTTTCATTCTCTGGCTCAGATTCTGAGCCACTCAAGGATCTGTCATCCAGTGCAGAAGCTAGAGGCAGGTAGGAATACAAGATTACAACCAAAAACAAAAAGACTGTAGAGGGACACTGACAAATGCAAAGAGATTCTAAGTTAGTACCTTGTCCGCTTTTAGAAGCAATCATTTTCCTTAGGTTTAGCTTTGGTGGTTTCTGAAAGACAGCATATGAAATGAGGGTCAGAATGGAAATTAAGAAAAACACAATTTACCAGAAAAAAAACAGGAGGCACAAACCTTTTCGATTAAAACCGATTCACTTTCATCTTCTGATGAAGCCCATTCATCCGCAGCACTTTTTGATACCCTGCAGAGGGAAGAATAGTTTGAGCCTTGAAGTTAACCATAATTCTAAATTGCAGATAATGAGAGGAAAATGATGCTCACCGACTTAGTGACTCAGACTGAGAATTGTCTTCAAAATCTGAAATAAAACAGGAATGACCGATTAGGCAGATCAACATCAAGCCTCATATGAATCAATGTGGTCATAGTTTTATGAAAACTGTTAAATAGCAAGATGTTGAGAATATCTCGATATTAAAAAAATAGGAAACGTGTGGTGCACAACGCCCTACAATGTAAGCAGAAGAACACATAGCATTTCCTGAAAACAGTAAGTTTAGTATACATCCTTAACTAATAATGATCTTTACTGACAAGCAACCGACAGCCTTTGGCTAATTTTGCTAACAAAGCTAAGCTAAGCAAAGTAATACCTCCCCCTGCTTGATTTGCTCCATGCACTAGATCCAGTCAAGAGGAAAAGCATGAGGAATAAATAAAACAATCAAAGTCAATAATAAATATACACAATAGTAATAATCTAACACCACTATCACTTCTTATTATGTGATAAAATAATATTCTTACCATCTTTGTCAGTGGCTGGCCCTCCCAAAGCAAAGCCTGCTTCAACATCTTGGGAAGGACTAGTGCCCAACAGCGTTTTTTTCTTCTTTTTGTTAGGACCTTGATGTGACAGTGAGGGCCCTTCGTTCCTCTGGGTAGCATGCTCAATAATCAGGAGGGAGCAACTACAAGAGTCAAGACATTAAAAATGTCATCCGCTTCACATGTTTGTGCAATTTCAGGGGTATAAATGTACAATTAAAATGTAAATGGAACTAAAACTGTTAACAAATGAATTATCTAATAACTGAAATTAAACTTGAAAACAAATTAAATGTGTGTGTGTTTGGTTAGTTTATGTTCTGTGTATCACTCACACACCTTAAACAAATTCATTACTGAAGGAACATCACTCTAAGAACAAATATAAGAAGCACAGCTTACGGATGATGCCCATTCATCACTGCGTAGTCATCAGCTGACCATCCTTTGGTATTTTTTTGTGTGATATCTGCTTCAAACCGCAACAGCAGCCGCAACATACCTATTTGTCCATTGCTGGCAGCTATCATTAATGGTGACCTGAAGCGAAAACCAATGTCAGCAACATGACAAAGTTTTTTTCAATTTGTATTACAAATGTGTTAAATGTTTAGTGCTGACCTTTGGTCTTGATCCATATAATTCACATTAGCACCCTCTTTGATGAGAAACTCTGCCATCTCAATATGGTCCTCACGGACTGCCACAGTCAAAGGTATGAATCCCTCCTAAAAATTAGATCCCAGTCAAAACTCTTGTTCATTGGACAGGTGTCATCAAAATAGCAAAACTTCATTGTATCAAATATCTCATTGGATGATAAGACATAATGACATTACATTTCTTAATATCTTTCTTTATTTACAAGATATTTACCATAGCCTACAGACAAATGTCACCGAAATATTTATTCAGATATGTTGACTTCTCATTAAAGGAAAAGTACAGGAGAGTAACTAAAATATATATATATAATTGCTCTGTTCTATTGTGACTATCATGCCAGATGTGCACGATAATATTTGTGGTGTAAAACCAGCAGACATGAATGGGTCGTCCTCTAATAGCCATAGTTGGGTTTTTGCAATAAAGATTGGTGTGATAATATGAGCTGTGATGGCATGACTAAAGTGTATATGTTTTTATAAAGACGTAGCTATGTCAAATATATCCCAACCCTGTCCCATACCATCTTAGCTTGATCTAATTACAATTCAAAAACATCTAATAATTAAAGATTATTCTGAGGTTTGGCCTACTGCTGAGACATTGTACTGTTGTACTGTAGATAGAAACACAGAATCACCTTATTTTGTGCATTGACGTCCGCTTCGTGTTCCAGCAGCTGGGAAGCAGTGGAAATGGATGGGATGTTTGCTGCTAAATGTAGGGCTGTGTTCCCATTGATGTCCACCAGGTTAGGCTCAGCATGATTCTCAAGCAGTATGATTACACAGCGCTCATGCTGAGCCTGCACTGCCTGATATAGTAGAAAAATGACATGAATGCAGAAACCTGCAGACCAAATCATGCAGAAAGTGGCCAAATATGAACATTAACATATATTTAAAATATTTCATTCAGGATTACCTTCATCAGGGCGGATCTATTTTGATTGTCACATAGGTTAAGCTTGGCTTTGCTCTCAACGAGGAACTGCACAGCCTCAACATGTCCGCAGGCACACGCAATATGAAGGGCAGTTCTGAAACAGTAGAAAAGATAGTTTCTCATATGACATTGACATGGACAAGTTAAGTTGTATGTCTATTTGTAAACCCAGCCTTTACATTGCTAATTCCTCCAACCAAAACATTTATTTTTAAAGTACCATCACTTCATTGCGCTATCACTGATGTTTGGAGCACAACTCTTCCCTGCAAGGGTTCTTCTGTATCTTTTTTCCCTCCAAATAATTCATTTATACAGACAATTTTATTATGAAAATGAATCTTAATAATTCCATTAACTGTGCCAAATATAAGGAATTTCCATGTAAAATGTAACTGTCTTAGTTATTGGTATTAAAGCTCAGATGTTACCTAATATCTAATTAAAAAAGGTATATTTTTAGGATATATCTTTACATTCCAAAAGCGTTGATACGTGTTGGCTAATGGGACATATTACAGTAAAGGTTCAACTTTACCACAGAAGCTTTTCTGTAATGCACATACCATACACCACTCAGTTACTTCTCACACTAATTGTAAATGGTAACTGGATCCTACCGTGAAACATAAGTAGAAAAGAAACCATTGGGTGTCTTGTACATTTGAACCTGTACTTGAAACAGCTGGCAGCTTGATCTTTACAGATAAAATACTGGACATTGTTCGACCTCAATCCAGCTCTTCTATACAAGAAACATCCAATACTGCACAATATAGAGCTGCAAAATTTTCATTTTATCTCTGGTAATATCTGGTGTCCTTTATTTCAAACCCAGCAGCAGGATATGGGATATCCATTTGCATGGCTTCATCTGTGGGGGGACAATTCAGCATTTTATTTTATTTTCAAATTAACTGATGTGTTAAACTAGCCTTACTATATTAAGTAAGTATTTGTCAAGGGCTAATTTGTCAAGACAAGTAAAAATACATTGATGAAACATACTGTGTTAAAGGAGAGTATAAATAGATCATGACATGACCACAAGTGCGGTAATCCCACATAGCCTACCTGTTCTCCTTGTCAAGTTGATTGATATCATTCTTTTTAGCGAGTTGCTTCAACTTTGCCACATCACCCGCTGAAGCAGCTTTGTGAACCTTCCCGAGGTCCTTGTCTTTTAGTTCATAGCCAGCCGAGAGCACACTTCCATTGTCGGGGGTGCCGGACGGGTGTTTCTTTTTCTTAGTAAAGTTGAATATCTTCTTCATTGTATATGGCTGCACCACATTGCTTTTAGCACCTGTCGCTACCTGCCACTCTTATAGTGCTGGAGGATCACCACAGGCGACTGTCCCATCCCTAAAAATAAAACGTGCAAAGCGGATTAAAAGCCTATAAAACCGTGCGTACAACACCTTGGTGCTACTTGAGAAAAAGATGTATTTTTAACTAAGCACTACCAATGCTGTTCTTCAAAGTCATTTTAAGTGCGGTAGCTTTAGCATAGTGTCATCTGCACATATAGGGATGCTATAACGTTTAGTATCAACTAGTATTGATACATAGTCTAGTCAACTAGACTATGGTTAAAAAAAAAATACACAGCTATCATGCTAAGCTAGGTGTTCCCTTCTTATATTGACCATACCTTACACCATGACGTTCTCTATGGCGTTATTTAGCACCAGCATGTTAGCGTTTCATTAGTAAAAACGACTTTGAAGCGATGCACCAAACCGAACAAGTCCTAATTGGCTGTTTATATGAACGAGGATAGCGTTATATCTTGAAGATTGTTACCATGGCAACTGACTGCACCACCGGTGTGTTGACGTAACTATTAGAGGTTGTCCAACTTGCTAATGTGTAGGATTTTATAAAATCAATGTTAATTGTAAGTGCTGCAATGCAATTTACATTACCAAATGTACTGTCGGCCCCCCAAAACAGAACATGGACGAATTATAAAAACCTATGGTCAGGATTCGGGATTATCTGTTGCCTAGCAACATTAGCCACCCACGTCGTCACTTCATAAACGATGGACGCCGCCACATTTAAACTGGAACTGTAGCAGAGCTGAACGCAGCGAGGACTGGACAACTGAAATAACAGAACTTACTAGCAAGACTCGTTTCGGTTCAAAGATGATTCTTGAGTCCTCAGCTAATGCTAACAGATGAAAAAAAATTGCTATCTCCATGCTAATAAGCAGACGTTTTAAAAACATTAAAGCCGATCTGAAGTTAAGTCAAGCTAGGTTACTATAAACGACCACTTTAGGACAATATCAAAGAAGGTATTTTATTCACGTAAACTTGTGTGTAATTACTGCTTACTACAGTATAGTAAATCAAACACTAACCTGTTGATTGTCGAAGTCAGACCCACTACCAAAGAGCTAAAGCTAAAGAACCAAGGAACCAATGCAATGCTTGAGAAAAGCGTGCTGGCTGTTGAGGTTTCTACTAACCAATCAGAGGTTAGTTTGAGGCAACAGCTGCTTTCACTGACCAATAGGCGGCCTTTTATGTCCATGGTATAAGGTTGGTTTACAAGGCAAGGAGGTGTCGGATAAGTCTTTTATTGTAATAGCTAAAGTGTACCACTTGAGAGAGACATATGCCTTTAAAACATACGTTTGCCTGTGCACAAAGGACCTGCCGTTGGACTAGTTGATCCTTTGAATTGATTTTAAATTGTTACAATTAACCCCCCCTTTTATATAGGCCAGTAAAATTACTTTATTGTGTGAAACATTAGGAATTCAGGCAATGTGCTCATTTAAACAACAAACAGACACTAAACAAGCAGGCTCTAAAAAACACCAGACCTGTGACTCATTCATGTTTTAAATTTCATAACCAGTCTTTTTCCAAAGTGATTTGAGAGGTTGAGGTGGAATATGAGGGGATAATTATTGCTTTTAAAATGATTGCAATCCCAAATAGAGTCAAGCAGAAAGGAAGAATTTATATCTTGTGATGGATTAAGATTCTTAAATCCTTAGTGAATGCCACATCATGGATAATGTCATTATAATGCATGCTTAATGTTGGCTTCTGCTTAAAAGAGTGGTTATAGTCTCACGTTTGGAAGAGTGAGGCATCTTACAGGTTTAGTGCTATGAAATGGACTTCATTGCCACTAAACTCTTCTAACAGAAGCCAAGTAAAACTGAGTGTATTTCTACTGGGAACACAAAACTAACAGAATTAGTAAAGGTTAGCTAGCGATCCAAGGGAGTTGCATTATTGCGTTTCACAATTGCTCAGACCTAGGTTCATATTTGAGATTCAAGACAGGGATCTACAGTTTCATGGTTCTGTCAGCCAATGTTCTACTTTTCAAACTGCGATTTGAGATGGTTTCCTGAAATATGAGGGCACAGGACTATAACAGTTCCCAGATAACTAAATAATTTTTGAAATAATCCTCTAAAACTTAATTTTATTTCAGTTTTCATCAGAAGTGGGTAAAAGAATATTGCTATCCATCACACATTTCATTCTTATTATAAATAATTTGCGGTCATGTTACTCATTGAATGGGTTATTTACTTAATTAATTCCTTTTTGCACAGGCGTGTACTTTGGATGCCAAATTTTGTAAAAACTGACTGAGAATACATTGTGAAAGTCTTACAGTGAACACTCACGAGGATGAATGCACATCAAAGTAGCAGTGTGACTGATGTGCATGTCCACCTTTAAATCTTTTCCCTATAAACGTCAGCAGGATGTACAATAAAAGCCAATAGCTGGCTCAGTTCAGGTGTTGTATAATGTTTATCTTCATTATAAAAAAACAAAATGGTATAGAGCACTGTGACCCAAGTCATTATTTAATTCATCCCCAAAGCTTGGATGCTTGTGCTGCAGCTGGACGTGTCTTGACTTTTCCGTTAAAACATTTATATTGTGGAATTATCATGTATTAGGTTACATTATCTCAAGGGAGGAAATTCATATTGTTGGCTACACTTCCAAGAGACTCAGAGATTTGAAGAGCTTTAAATCATATGAATTAGACAAATGTTCCACCCACAGCTTGTTATGGTAAGGCATTTTTCACTCATACAAATAATGTAAGAACATTATAGTTACTCAATTCTTCCTTTTACTGTGTGAGTGGATCATGTGATTTTCTTTTGTTAAACTGCTATTCACAAGTAAGTCAAGAATGAATTGTAATGCTCAAAAAGTATAGTATAAGTTTGAAATGAATATAATGTAAATACAATGTATTTCTTTTCATCCATCATATTGCCAAACATGTTGCGCTACTGAAATACAATTTTGGAAAAACGTATACTGTTGGACCATACCAACTTTTGATGGACGATTAAAGTGTGCTCAAAAAAATTGTTTTTCTAACACATTCAATTCTACAACATTGTTTTTGTCGATGAAAGTTGAGATATAGTCTTCAAGTATTCAAGCTGTCTCACATTATTCAGTTGATCCAATCCGCTGCTGTAAATCGTTAAATCCCATACTTTAGATTCCCATGGTCTGTTAAACCTATTCGGCCCCTAGACTGTCATTATTCTCCTCTCGATAAATGCAATCATCTGTACAGACAAAAAATGGAATTCATCGAAAGCCTTTTAAGGTATTAGTTTTGACGTTATATGCCATTACAAGTTATTTGTGACATCGTAGACTTAGGCTCTACGTTACGGTAAATCCCCCCAAAATCTACCTGTAAATCACAGTGGGAGTGCACCATCAAATATTGACTCATAGGCTATGAAAGAGACAACCACCCACACTAAAAATCTTGCATATACCCTACTGCACACTATAATCATATAGTTTTAATAAGTCTGGTATTTAAATTCAATAACTTAGTAGTAGTTATATCTTTTCAAATGATTATTTCATCAGAGGAAATTATATACAGTCAGCAATATTCTCTCTGTCTTTCCAAGTCTGGCTTATGGATGACAAGCAATTCGCCTGATTTGACCCCCTCAATGCTACTGCAAAAAAGGCATTTGATTTATACTGAGCTTGGCTTTTTAAGCCCCCAATCCTTGTTGCAAAATGGGGGACAGATACTAGAGAATAGTTATTAGTCACACTCTTGTTCCATTTGTCACTTGCTCTTCTGAGACCAATTGCTTGTCTCATAGTGTGGCAAGTGGATCTGTGCTGCGAATGGATTTCTTCTGTTGACGTGAGCTCTCTGCTGTTATTTGTGATGCGATAAACACACAAACACACAGATGCTCGTTTTCACTCCCCCCGCTCCCGCTCCTCATCCTTAATCAATAGCTAAGTTCGCAAATAGAAGAGGACATCTTTCAAAGTCAAAGTGTTCTTTGTGTTGTCTGGAAATGTGTAACAGGTGCTGCTGCCTGTCTTGGCCATGCAGGTTTCTGCCGAATAAATTATTTTGAATCGGAATGGGACCTAACCTGGTCAAATAAAGGTTAGAAAAACAACATTTCAGAGATACCATCAGGAGACAAGGAATGTGAGAGACCAGAAGCGTGTTCAGAAAATGTTCTCATCCTCCATAATCCCAAAGAATATCTTGTAAACTCCATTAGGGCACTGAGTCCACTATCCTCTTTGTTGCCTGCCCCTCGGCTCCTCGGAATGCTAGATTTGTTCCCTCTGCTTTATTAACCTCCTGTCCTAGTATATGACAGACATAACGAAAGCATCTCAATTATTTTAACATACATGTAAGTCGTATGATGAGGTTATTCAATGTTCTTTGTGTTGAGCATGGTTTTCCTTTAAGTACAGTATGAACAGAACCATGATTGACCTGAAACAATAAACTTCAATGCAAAGATACTGATCTCCTCCTCCATCCTGATGAGAGATTTGATCAACATTGACCATATCCGTTTAAGGCAATATAATGTGCAGTGTAACAAGGCTATTTGTCTACCATGATCACATCTCTGTGACAATACACTAAGGCACAGTGGGTCTTTGAGCTAAAGGCTTTGTTCAGCATGAGAACATGCTCACACACATAATGTTTACATGTTAGCAGATGTGTTTACGATCTGAGTTCAGCATGTGAGCACCTTCACATTTGGTAATTGGCACAGAACAAAAAGTATGGGATAATAGTAATGGGTTTTATTAGTTTGCAGATATTTGGTCATGAACTTTTGTGTTTGACAAATTGAAACTTTCAATTTATGATGGTGCTAGTTCGAAAGTTAGGAGCTCATCAGAGTCATTAGGAGTTATCGTCAAGAAACCATGATAGAGACATTTCACCAATAAAGAAAAAGGCTAAACTTCATGGTGGTAAAGTCAACGCATCACCAAAGTCAGTGAGATCCATCCTCCAAGTCCTCCAGCCAAAAGAAGAGTTGACTCCTTTAGTATACAAACCTGTACTTGTAACTATTTCGTCCGATTCACAGTTGAATGCATTTAAAATTAATTGAAAAGGACACAAATTAAAAACTTGGCATTAGAAAAGGTCAACGGTGCATGTTTTATTTGCCAATAATTTTTCCTAATATGCATGCCAAAAGTTGCCAAATTAGCCAAACAAATCCTAACAGCTTGAGCTTCTCTATATATCTGACAGTGTTTACACAGAAACAGAGTAAACATCACGGTAACATACACCTGTTTTCCTTTCAATTCACTACTGCACTGATGGGCAGAGCAAGGAGCCAATCCACACTGAATAGACTGACAGTCGAGAAATGGTCCCTCTACCGGAGCTATGAAAGGTGTAAGTGTCAATGATGCATTTGGGGCTTTTGGGTGGAGAAAAAACAACATTTACATAGGAAATCGCAATCAGTTACCGTTTCAGTGATTCCAAGTTTTTTACACGCGGCGTCTGCGGTGAGGCAATACAGCAAATTGGAGCTTGGAGGTTGTTAGTTCCTGAATAAATGGCAGCTCACCATTTTAAAATATGCTATGCTATGTTATCTTATCAATTTTTTTCTTGATAAGCAAAAGTCATTTCTATGGCTTCCCTGTAGCCTACAAAACAATATGCAATTTGTTATTCTTGATGGTACAGCTGGGTTGGTACAGCGTGAGTAAATTGCGCTTGAAGTTGGGAAATGAACAAGGGCACAATATTCCCATAGAGCTTGGTTTGGTTTGGGCTTTAAAGCAGGATGTTAATAATGTCCCTTATCTGGGCCATCTGCTATTTGTCATCAAAAAGAAATGATGTCATTCATGCTTGAATGGCAATTTCAGTGGCAAGGTTGATTAAAACGACTCAAGTGGCTTTGGAGTTAAGACATATTCATTTTTAGCTCAGGACGAGGCCAGCTTTAAGGAAATGCATGCACAAATATCCCCTTCCACAAATTGTCTCTTATTGCTCTCCCTCTGACCCCAAGAATGCATGGAAGGATATACTATGAATGCTGATGTATACAGCGCGATGTGAAATAAAGGGCAAAAATTCATGTGAAGGACACAACGCGGTTATTGGATTAGAACAGTGCTGCAAGGGAAAAAAGCTGCATCAATACTTCTTTTGTTATTGTTAAAATGTTTGTTTTTGGGTTCTAATTTTAGTCTTTTTCACCACAGGGATGATATATGATTAATTCCACGGGCCCCCAGGTTCACAGCTGTCAGGCTTACGGCTCAGTTTTAAAAACAGTTTTTTTTACAGTAACTGTACATGAGGGGAACATTTTGAGTTGATACAACACACTTATCTTATTTAATAAACCTTCCGTTTTAAATAAACCATCAAATCATGTCCAAACCAGGTTTGTGGGGAAATATATAGATTGAAGAAGCTTTTAAACTGCTTTCATCCCCCTCACTCCATTGTACACTCGAACTGACTGTTTCAGCACTTAAACTGACAATTCCAATATGTTTTATCCCTATGCATTTTTACAACAACTGACACTTTGACTTCTTTCAGTGGTTAATCTTTAGCTACAACTCCTTCATGTTTCTCAAAGTGCTCCATCTTGAACTATTACTCAAATACATTTGGATAGAACACCAATACTAATAAAGCCATTTCAGCTTGAACAAACATAATTTCTTCATTGACTACAATTATTTAATATTATCTCCTTTAGGAAGCTCTCAAATAACTATTTATGTAATCTCCCTCAAACAAGGGAGAATTGATGAAACATGAAACTGCATGACCGTTTTTATTGGGTATATTCTGATGAACTAATGACCTTTGTTCCTTTTTGATGTGTCTCAACCACACACACACACACACACACACACACACACACACACACACACACACACACACACACACACACACACACACACACACACACACACACACACACACACGCATTTTCATGGACAAAAAAAATTAGATAGCAGCACTCACACTACTATTATAGGTGTTTTTTTGTTTTTCAATAGAGGCTGGGTTTGATTTCATGCATTCGGTCAAACATGCTTGGAGCACTGAAGCATGTGTCAGCAGAGTTATCCTACTCTCAGCAAAAGATAAAAAATAAATATAAACCTGGCAAAGTCCCAAAAATGTGTCAAGACAACAAGGTGTGGCTTTTTTCTGAGCAAATCAATTTCATATGCAACCAAACAAATCCCTGTGAAAAAATTTATAAATGTGACATATGCAAATGTTGAATTAGTCTAAATTATTTGATTAAGTTCAAGTCAAGTACACTTTATTTATATGTTGCCCAAAGCTAATAATGGTATAAGGAAAACTTGGACCTGGATCTGTAATGGTTCAGGTGTAAAACAGGGAGCTGGGTTGAATAGACTCCAACTGTTTGAGCTTCACCAGCTCTCATTTTATAGTCTGTTGTGCTTACTGTTACTAAAATACAGAAGGAATCAAAGTACAAGCTGTCCCAATAAGGAGAAGAGTTACACTGAGGTGACAGTCATAAGTGCATTTGTTATTCTGTATATTTTAAATCTGTGTTAGTCAATGCAAATATGATTAACATGATTTATTTGTTATGACACATATGCCTGAAGAACCAGTTGAAGCCGATTCTGACACAAGCGGCTCCCTTTATTAATCATAATTATCACAGCTTCTGTCTGACAGGCAGCACAGAAGGTGCACTTCACGTGACTTGGTTTGATGTAAGAGGGCACTCTTTGTTTTGAATTTCTGATACCATAAGAAGAGACCTTGAATTTACTAATTAGTAAATCCACTGATTAAGATGGAATTGTGTAACGCCAATGCATTAGAAGGTTGGAGGCTGAATAAAGGTCCTGCTGGCGAAGTTGAGATTTTTGTCCTGCAGTGATGATTGATGGTGTTTACACCCCGTGTTACTGAGGTATCTCTCTGGGCTTCAGCAGGCTGTCCAAGGAGTGGTGATAAGAACCAGTAGCAGCTTAGTGAGGTGGTAGAGGTGCCGTCAGCAGAATTAGGAGATGCCTTCAAACACTTTGAACTTCTTCCAGGCAATTCCTCCCCTGGAACAGCCTGACAGAAACTCTGCTTTGTTTCTACAAGGAGTCTGCCTTCTTGCACACAAAGTTTCGGTCACAACACTTACGCAATCAGTCATTCGATGTGTGTCAGATGTTTTTCTAGACATAGCTTAACCAGCTGTAAGGCAAACATTTGCCATCATGCCCCTATTGGGCCCACACATGCAACCTCTATCTATTGCTCGTTGTACATGCGTATGTGCCCTGATGCCTTGAAGATTGAATTAGGTACAGTGGAATGCACACAGACTTCTATTTATACCAGGCTCACCATTCCCAGAGACACTGAGCGCTAAACAATTCATCTACACTGGAATGACACAACTTGTTCATAGGATATATGATAATTTGATCAATTGGTTTGTTGTAATTTGATTAAGCAAAGCTTTATACCATATCATCTAAAATAAGAGAGGTCTGAAAAATAAAGTTCTGGTTGAAAACATTCTGGTTGTTGGGAAACAGCAGTCATAAAAATAATCTCACCACAAGGTGCATTAGGACGCTTCTCTGGAGCCTTTGATTATGTTGCATGATTTTAATCAGAAGATAGCGCTTGCCCAGTTGGCGTGCAATTGTAAATGTTCATTTCGACCTCCATGACAATTTAGCAGACTCCATCTGCTCATGAAGAGATTATGTTGTGAAATGATGGGAAGTTTCAGGACAGCTAATACATTGACCCTGTGGTGCAAACACAAAACTTGAACTAGAACATGACACAGGGCTGTGTATAATGGACACACACCATTAGTAAAAAATGGGGCAGCTGCTTGTTAAGTCTTGATTCTAACAAAGCAGAGCATCCAATTAACACATGGAATATATGTGTCAAAATGTTTCACCCTGGAACCAGGTTTAAAGCTATAGTGCTTAAAGGTCCCATATTATGCTAAATGCACTTTTTAAATGTGTTCCAACATATCCATGCGTCCACGGTGTGCCTAGAGACTGCCAAAATATCAATAAAAATAACAATCTCTCCTTTTCTCACTCTCCCCTTTTCTGAAACCCCCACCCCTCCCCCCAAAAACACTCCAGTCAGAATTATCCCCTTTTCTGACCTCACAAACCGTAAAGCCAGAAGCTTCCACTGTGCAGCCCACACCCCTATTTCTTATTGGTCCACGGCCCTGACAGACAGAGGGCGAGGCGTATCTGGCTTCGCTTCCGGACAGGGGGCGGGGGGAGCTCAAAGATTGTATATTTACGAGGGGACCTGCAACTCTTTTTTAAAAAATAGGCCATTGTGAGATTAGCTGAACATCAGCATAGTACAATAAATTATCTGAAAGTTTTTTTCAGCAAACAATTAAAGAAAAACGTATTAGGGACCACTAAGACCATATAATATGGTGTATAATAGAACCGAAAAGTGTATAATATGGGAGCTTTAACTTCTGTCACCCCCATGAGGAATTCTAAGTTATTACAACAACACGGTCAGTGTTTCTACATGAGGTAAGCCTTTGACAGTCGTGCTCGGATTGTATTCCTTCTTTTAAATTGAAAAGATTCAATTTGTGTTTACCTTTGATTAACTTTATTCCTCTCCAGTCGTATAGAGTTTTAACCACATTCAAAGCACCTAGATGATTTTCATTATAAGAAAACACTACGCACACTTGCCTGACAGGAGCACGGTGGCCAGCAGACATGAGGTAAGACAAGGCAGGATACAGTAACACGAGCAAAGACGGGGCAATTGGCACAGATGTTCAAAACCGCAAGAGCACAAACCACGAAATCCAAGGTTTATTTTCCTTACAATTAAGTAGGATTTTTTTTTTCTTCTCTAAAACAATATTCCTTTCATGCATTGAAAAAGCTTTAGTCTGATGGTCAGATGTGCTTTGTCTTCCTGTCTTTAACATGTAAACATTGTCTGCTGGAAACGTAAATTCGGGTAGTGTTATTCCAATTCATGAGCCATTCAAGGGGTCAGTGAGTGAGGTCACAGATGTGGGTGTATTATATCTCCACCACCAGTCGGGGACACCAGGGGATAGTGCTGCTGCTGTAGAAGGAACGCAAAGCAGTCCTGTTTTTGTGGGACTCCTCCGTCGATAAATGAGGGCCACCGGTTGCAACATCTGGAAAGGATTTGCTTGTTTCTCATCATCTGCTTGGCTGGGAACCTTGGCTCGCAGTCAGGAAAGCACAGCAATAGCCCAAGTCAGCTGAGAATCAAAGAGGTGGGAGGGAGTGTGTGTGCAGGCATGAAATTACTCAACAGTTGTTGTTCGATGAGTTGACACCGACAATGAGGAAACACTTTAAAGACAATGCAGTAAAAGGATCTCCCAAAAAATTTGAAAGAGATTGGTAATGATATAGATGCTGGCACGATGCCTTACTGTAATAGGCCTACAAGGAAGACCCTGTATAGGCTCTGCTTTTTGGATTTTTTGTATCTTGTATAGTCGCACAGGTAAGAGCCATCTCCATGACGACTGAGAAAAAACCCTGCCCATTGATGAAAGCCTAACACAAAGCGGTGTTGTGTTGAATGCAAGAGGATAAATCAATTTTCTGGCTATACAATATGCAAAAACATATGAAGCAGATATGAATTCAGATTTATATTCTTTAAACTGCATATGGTGGTAATTGATTGTCAAAGTAGTTTGTGATTGTATACATATACCCATTCAACTCAAATGAATGAATGAATGAATGAAAACCTTTATTTAACAAACTCGAAAGGCATTGAGGTTCCCCTCATTTACAACGCCGACGAGCGCACAACAAACACAACAACAACAATAACAACAGAGTGACAGAATAAAACAGAGAAACACAAAGTCCTAGCAAGATAAAAAAGATCAAAAGAAATAAAGAATTACAATAAAAGAGCTTAAAAAATTAATTCAGTTAAATGAGAATCAAAATACATGAAGGAAGCAGGTCAAGCGAAGAGATAGGCTTCCAAGCAAGGCTAACAAATTGGATTAGTAGATAGTTTATCTAATACAAGAAAATACAAGAAAATAAATGAAATAATGGAGGAAATGGATTCAAGCCCCATAGGATCAAGAACAGCATCCAAAATTGGCAGTATATCCCTTAAAAAAAGATATAATTATAAAACGATGCTCATTGCTATGGTACATACTGGTACTTTCTAAATGGCCAAATCAAAATATGTCTGACATGCCTTATTATTTTGTAGACAAATCCAATTTTGTGTACATGTTCCAAGCATTTTTTAAACCAACTCTCACATGCCTTACTGATTTAATAGGAAGAAACATCACAGCAAATCCCTTGCAACCAAAATATACTAAATGCCCTCATGACATAAACACATTTGATGGAGTGAGTGTAACTGTTTCCACCTGCTGTGCACAGTGTTCAGGGAATTCACAGCGGGGAATTCTGGCTCAGAAAAGAAGCTGTTCATCATCATATTTTCTCATTGGAGACCGATTTTGCCAGTTTGCGAGTGTCTGCCAAAAATAGGCTATAATCGGAACATATGGAAGAAGGCAACAACAGTGCTAAGAAATGGGAACCGAGTGAAATCCCATGAAATTCCATGGCGCGAGTGCACATCAAAGTTCCCCTTAGAGACGGCGGAGAGAAATGAGAAACACATAATCATGCTTCGATTGAGTGTGTAAAAATAGGAGCATGTTTTATGTAGACACATATATAGATACATATATATATATATATATATATATATATATATATATATATATATATATATATATATATATATATATATATATATATATATATATATATACAGTAGGGGAGAACGGGGGAATCTGAGGCATCGGGTAATTTGAGCCATCCCCTGTATCTAGGCCACGGAAAACATTTGTGGTCATGTGAGATATATGTTTTCAAGCCCCTCTCATTTCCCCATGGCCCTGAAAGAGAGGACCTCATGGTGCTGTGGTAAGCATGTTTTTTTCACCAAAATAGGTATTTTGAATGTAAAAATAAATTTTCTTGCTGTCAACTTAATCAACTGTTGTGCCAAAGCAAATGTATTCACCTAGAAAAACTTCTGTCATACGTGTTGATGAACTACCAACATATGAAACCATGTGATGCTGATAACTGAAGATTAGCCTGAAATGCTAAGAGAGGTAGTTTTTTCTCAAATTATGGTGGTGGGGGAAAGTGAGCCAAATGCTGTGGGGGAAAGTGAGCCACTGTCTCACTTTCCCCCACCATGAGGCACAAGTTAAGTTTAGTCTTAAACATATTTTAATGTAATATTACATAACATATGTTTTATTTTAATGTCATACACATTGTAGAAAAGCCATCATGCCAAGGAAATACACCAGGAAGACGACCTGGGGCAACCACACAGAAAGAGCACCTTCTCATCTTTCCCTGTAACCTTCAGGCTGTAGAGTAGGCCTAGTTGAAGAGTATGACAGGCTGATGTTATAATCCAGTTGGGTCTTCGCCTGTGTTCTGAGTACCAGGCTGTTCTCGCTGGTTCTGATTTTCCTATGCTTTGACCCCCAGACACAAGCTGGCTCTAAGGGTCCTGTGTTCTGACCCCCAGACTGTGTTCTAATCTAACTGGTTCTATCTTTCATTTGAATCTTATTAAAACCTTTTGAATTTTAATATGTTGTATTTGATTTTGTTCAGAGTTACTTTAGTTTAGTTTAGTTTAGTTTAGTTTAGTTTAGTTTATTTCGATCAAACAAATTCATAACATTACATACATAAGTCAAAAAAAATAAAAATAAAAATAAAAAATAAAAAAACACAAAAGAAAAACACAAAGTTGTCAATTTATACATTATTTCTTATAAATAGTTTGATCAAAAAGGTGTAGGCTGAAGCCTTAGCTTATTGTGCCTACCCTTTTTACATTGTTTATTTATTCATTCACTTTTCGTTGTTCCCTCAGGATTTCACCCAATCATTATATATATACACATACACTTGTTCCAATAATTTGTTTGATAGTTATTGTAAATATCATTGCCACAATCAATTCCTGCATGTTAAACATATCACATGTAAAGCTAAGACAAAATAAATCCACCATACATATTCACATTGCCATTCATGCCTCACTTCTATATTTGTTAGGTATCTTATTTTTCAGTATTTTTTAAAATCTTTGTACCGTGTCACACGTTTTAATTTCTTCATCCAAGACATTCCACATGTTTACTCCTTGTACCGATATACATCTTTGTTTTACATTTGTTCTTATATTTATCTTGTTAAACATGCACATTCCCCTTAGTTCATACTTGCTCTGTCTAATCTGAAACAACTTCTGGATACAGTCTGGAACTATCCTGTTTTTGACTTTGTACATTATTTGCATTGTTTTGAACTCCACCAAGTCTCTAAATTTTAGTGCGTTTGAGTTTATAAATAATGTATTGGTTGGTTCAAGATATCCTGCTCTATTAATGATTCTGATTGCCCTCTTTTGTAAAATAAAAATAGGGTTGGTAACAGTTTTGTACGTGTTTCCCCATATTTCCACACAGTAATGTATGGCAATATTAAGGAACAGTATAACATGTGTAATGATTTTGAATTGAATACATCTTTTGTTTTATATAGTATTGCGGTGGACATGGATACTTTTCTTTTTACTTGTTTTATATGTGGTTTCCAGCATAATTTGTGGTCTATGATCACTCCTAAGAATTTGTTTTCATAGACTCTTTCTATTTCAACATGGTCTATCATGATTTTTATTTCATGTTTGATTTTTTTGTAGTTTAGAGACAACTTATTAATATCAAACCATCGTTTTAGGATTTTCAGTTCTTTCTCCACTGTATCCAAAAGCTGCCTCAGATCCCCTCCAGAACAAAATAAATTTGTATCATCAGCAAACAACACATATTTCAACAATTTAGACACATTACAGATTTCATTAATGTACAGTAAAAATAGTTTGGGTCCGAGTACTGAACCCTGTGGAACCCCACATGTTACTTTCATTAAATCTGATTTGTCATTCTGTATGTGTACATACTGCTCTCTATTGTAGAGATAATTACCAAGCCATGTGTGTGCTATTCCTCTAATGCCATGTCTTTCAAGTTTTCTCATTAGTATTGTATGATCTATTGTGTCAAATGCCTTTTTAAGGTCAATGAATACTCCTATTGTGAATTTCTTATTTTCGATTGCTGTTGATATTTCCTCTACTAATTCCATGACTGCCATTGAGGTGGATCGGTTTGATCTGAAGCCAGTAAGTTGTGCTTTTCTATGAAGTGGTCAAGTCTTAGAGCATAAAGTTTTTCTAATATTTTTGAAAACTGAGGAAGTAGAGAGATTGGTCTGTAGTTAGAAAAGGAGTGCATGTCTCCATTTTTGTAGATAGGTATGATCTTTGCTATTTTCATTTTGTTTGGAAATATTCCTGTTTGGAATGATTGGTTACATATATATGTTAACGGTTTAGCTATAGTTTCTATAATAGTTTTTACTAGTGTCATATCCATATCATTACAATCAGAAGATTTTTTATTTTTAAAGTTATTAACTACCTCAATCAACTCCTTTTCCTCAATTCTCTTCAGAAAGATGGTTTTGGCATGAATGTTGATGATGTCATCAACTACATCCTCCTTTTCTTTTGGTTCCACAATATCCTTTGCTAAGTTATAGCCGACATTCACAAAATAATCATTGAATTCATTGACGATCACTTTAGGGTTGGTTATGGTTTTTTCATTATGTGTTTTGAAGTGGTTTGGGTATTCTGATTTGGCTGCACCCTCTTTAATGATGCTGTTAAGTATTTTCCATGTACCTTGTATATTGCTTTTTTGCTGATTTAATAATTTATTATAGTATTCTTTCTTGTTGCATCTCATTATAGTTGTTAACTTATTTCTGTATTTTTTATATTTAATTTCAGCTTCCTTTGTTCTATGTTTTATGTAATTTTTATATAATATATTTTTCTTCTTACTGGCGTTTTCTAGTCCTCTGGTGATCCATGGCTTTTCTTTATATTTATGCTTCCTTTGAGTTTGAATCGGGCAGTGATAATCATACAGGGTAGTGAGAATGTACAGGAATTTATCATAAGCTTTATTTGGATCATTATTTGAATATACGTTATACCAGCTTTGTACGTTTAGCGCCTCTGTGAGAGCATTAATAGCCTTCGGTGTTCTCAAGCGGGTCACTTTGTGGGTATCAATGTTTTTATGGGACTTGTTCTTGAAAAAGTCTTGTACTATTGTAAAAATTGGAAGGTGGTCACTGATGTCATTAATAAGTAGTCCACTTACAATTCTGTGTACCATGTTGTTGCTGAAAATATTGTCTATTAATGTTGCACTGCCGCTTGTTATTCTTGTTGGTTTTATGATGGTAGGAATTAGACATAGACTGTACATTATGTCCATAAAGTCTCTATTTGTTTTGTTTTCATTTGGGTTCAGTAGATCTATGTTGAAATCCCCACATACAAAGACCATCTTTCTGTCATTCATTTTACCATACATTTCCATAATATTTTCATTGAATATACTTTCAAGTGTTTAGTAAATTTGCTTTGCTTAATTGACCAAACCCCATCATTCTTTTACTAGTCCAACATTATTTCTGGAATGTGTGGCTAGCTTTCAGGATTCTTACTGTTACAATATGTGTTGTTATGGTAGTTTCAGAGTGGAAAAAGTAAGTGGATCAGTTTACCCCACAGCTGGGGTAAAGTGAGCCACATGACAACTTTTTTTGAAACTATCATATTTTCACTGCCTTGGAAAAATTCTGCTAATGCCCATTTCTAGGAAATATCCTGAATTAATGGGAAATGTGTAAATTTGAGTGATAAATAATTTTAGCTCCCTTAGAGGGGAGCAAATGTAAAAAGTGTCTCAGGTTACCCCGTTCTCCCCTATATATATATATATATATACATATATATACAGTATCTCACAAAAGTGAGTACACCCCTAACATTTCTTCAAATATTTCATTATATCTTTCCATGCGACAACACTGAATAAATGACACTTTGATACAATGTCAAGTAGTCAGTGTACAGCTTGTATAACAGTGTAAATTTACTGTCCCCTCAAAATAACTCGACACACAGCCATTAATGTCTAAACTGCTGGCAACAAAAGTGAGTACACCCCTAAGAAAAAATGTCCAAATTGGGCCCAAAGTGTCAATATTTTGTTTTGCCATCATTATTATCTAGCACTGCCTTAACCCTCTTGGGCATGGAGTTCACTAGAGCTTCACAGGTTGCAACTGGAACCCTCTTCTACCCATTCATGACGACATCAAGGAGCTGGTGGATATTAGAGTCCTTGCGCTCCTCCATCTCCCGTTTTAGGATGCCCCAAAGATGCTCAATAGGGTTTAAGACTGGAGACATGCTTGGCCAGTCCATAACCTTTAC